>NC_048595.1:85132569-85332569 GCF_003668045.3 Cricetulus griseus | reverse complement strand
TACAAGGCCACCAGCGTAAGTGTGAGAGGCAGGTCTATAACCCAAAAGGGTCTGCATCACTCCCACAGGTAGCTCTACTGCCAGCAATGAAACATGGCTTTAGTTCCAAACTCTAAAACTGCAATGTCCACAGTAATGGTCACTCACCTCAGAAGAGTGCAAAAACACTGGAAAGTTGCCCACAAAAAAAAACGGGGGGTGGGGGGGGGAGTGGCAGTCTCGAGAGTACTATCATTTCAGAATCAAAATCAATCCTATCATAAACTTATCAAAGGATAATGTGATCATAAATGTGATCATAAAGCTCTTTCCTTCAACAGGTTCATAATTAACCCTTTTGAGTGTGCTTGCTATTTTTCTAACAGTTAAAACCAAACATGTGGCCATGGACCATTCTAAAGAATTCCCATTAAAAATGAATAGATTTGGGGTAACACTAACCAAAAAAGTGAAAGACCTGTACAGTAAGAACTTTGAGTCTTTAAAGAAAGAAATTAAAGAAGATACCAGAAAATGGAAAGATCTCCCATACTCTTAGATAGAATCAACATAGTAAAAATGGCAATCTTGCCAAAAGTTATCTACAGATTCAATTCAATCCCCATGAAAATCCCAACACAGTTCTTCACAGACCTTGAAAGCACAATACTCGACTTTATATGGAAAAACAAAAAACACAAGATAGCCAAAACAACTCTGTACAAAAAAGGATCTTCTGGAGGCATCACCATCCCTGACTTCAAGTTCTATTATAGAGCCATAGTTCTGAAAACAGCTTGGTATTGGCACAAAAATAGACAGACCAATGGAATCGAATTGAAAACCCTGATATTAACCCACACACCTATGAACACCTGATTTTTGACAAAGATGCTAAATTAAAAGATAGCACCTTCAACAAATGGTGCTGGCACACCTGGATTTGACATGCAGAGGAGTGCAGATAGATCCATATCTGTCACCATGCACAAAACTTAAGTGCAAATGGATCAAAGTTCTCAACATAAATCCAGCCACTCTGAATCTTCTAGATGAGAAAGTGGGAGATACCCTTGAAGGGTATTGGCACAGGAGACTGCTTCCTGAACATTACAACCAGTAGCACAGGCATTGAGATCTGCAATTAATAAATGGGACCTCCTGAAACTGAGAAGCTTCTTAAGGCAAAGGACACAGTCAGTAAGACAAAACAACAGCCCACAGAATGGGAAAAGATCTTCACCAATCCCACATCTGACAGAGGGCTGATTTCCAAAATATACAAGGAACTCAAGAAGCTAGCCACCAAAACACCAAACAATGAAATTAAAAAGTGGGGTGCAGAACTAAATAGAGAATTCTCAACAGAGGAATCTGAAATGGCTGAAAGACATTTAAGAAAGTGCTCAAAATCCTTGACCATCAGAGAAATGCAACTCAAAACAACTCTGAGATACCATCTTACACCAGCCAGAATGGCTAAAATCAAAAACACCAATGACAATCTATGCTCCAGAGGATGTGGAGAAAAAGGAACACTCCTCCATTGCTGGTGGGAGTACAAACTTGTAAGACCACTTTGGAAATCAGTATGGCGGTTGCTCAGAAAAATGAGAATAAGTCTACCTCAAGATCCAGCAATTCCTCTCTTGGACTTATACCTAAATAATGCAAGTTTATACAACAAGGACATATGTTCAACCATGTTCATAGCACCGTTGTTTGTAATAGCCAGAACCTGGAAACAACCTAGATTCCCCTCAACTGAAGAATGGATAGAGAAAATGTGGTACATTATACAATGGAGTACTACTCAGCAGGAAAAAAGCAACGGAATCTTGAAATTTGCAGGCAAATGGATGGAACTGGAAGAAACCATCCTGAGTGAGGTAACCCAGTCACAAAAAGACAAACATGGTATGTACTCACTCATATATGAATTTTACACATAGAGCAAAGGATTACCAGCCTACAATCCTCTTCACCTAAGAAACTCAGAAACAAGAAGGACTCTAAGAGAAAAATGCATGGACCCCAGAGACTGGGAATGGGCAAGATCTTATTAGCTAATTGGGAGCATGAGGGTAGGGGAGAGGGAGCTGCCAGAATGAGAGGAGAGAAGAGGAGGGGAGAGGAGGAAATGGAGTAGCAGAAAGGTTGAGTTGGGAGAAGAATAGAGGAGAGCAGATGAGAGAAACCATATCAGAGGGAGCCATTATAGGTCCCAGGAGAGATCTGGCACTAGGGAGATTTCCAGATATCTACATGGATGACACAAACTGACAATCTAGGCAGTGGTGGAGAGGAAAACCTAAATTCCCTTCCCCTATAATGAGACTGATGACTACTTTTCATGCCATCCTACAGCCCTCATCCAGTTGCTGATGGAAGCAGAGGCAGACACCCACAGTTATACACTGAACAGAACTCTGGAACCTAGTTGCAGAGTGGGAGAAATGAAGATCAAAGGGGTCGGTACCAGGCTGGTGAAAACACAGAATGGGCTGGCCTGAACAAGGGGGAGCACATGGACCCCAGACTGCTGTCTGGGAGGCCAGCACAGGACTAAATCAGACCCCTGAACATGGATGTCAATGAGGAGGCCTCCGCACTCTAGGGGGCCCCTGGCAGTGGATTAGTATTTTTCCCTGGTGTAAGAAGGGACTTTGTGAGCCCATCCCATGTGAAGGGATGCACTCTTGGCCTGGACACATGGGGGAGGGCCTAGGCCCGGCCCAGGATGATGTGGTGGACTTTGAGGAGGCCCGTCGAGGGCCCTACCCTGCCTGGGGATTGGAGGGTAGATGGGGTAGGGAGCAGGTAGGGGGTTGGGGAGAGGGAAGGGAGAAGGGATTGACATGTGAAACAAGCTTGTTCCTAATTTGAACTAATAAAAATTAATTACAAAAAATGAATAGATTTGTCAACAGAAGCTGTTTTGTTAATGACAAAAGAAAAACATAACAGGAATCCCATTATTGTACTTACAATTCAGCATAACTCTTGACAGCATAGTTGATTCATTCAACAAGAAAACAGTTGGCTTACAAGGAGTAGAAAAGTCAAACCATCCTTTGCAATCAAAATGATTACTGATATTTAAACTCTAGGAGAGACTATGGCAAACCCAATCTGACTTTGCATGGAAATTATCAGAACCAAATTAGGTTGATAAGGACTGTCAATGCCACAGGATCTAGGATCACTAAGAGACAAACCTCCCTGCATGTCTGAAGGAGTTTCTAGACTGGATTAAATGGATGGGGCAGTATTATCCCAGGGCTGAGCTCTTAGACTGATAAAACATAAAATAAGTTGAGCCCCCATTCCTCTCTTTCTGCTTTCCCACTATAGAAACAATTCAGCTAGCTTCTGTCAGCACGATGGACGGTGGCCTCAAGTGTGACCCCAACCAAGGAAATCCTTCCTCCCTTATATTGTCAGGTATTCTGACAAAGCAACTAAAAAAAAAGTAACTAATTTATTATCTAAGACAAATGAAGAGAGCAGAGGGGCCTGATCTGAGAGTAAGCCTCTATACAAAGCTTTGTAATAAAGATGATACAATACATACTTAGGACTAGACACACACAAGAACATGGAGTCTCTAGATGTGCATAAGGGCATAAAGAGACTAGACTAAAATGATTCTTGGTGGGGGTAGGGGGTGGGGGAGGAAATGTATACATCCTAGGATGTTTAATGTCTGTTGTCAACTTGACTGAACTGAGAAATGTCTAGGATTAGTGAAGACATTAATGAAGATTAGTGGATATGTCTGTGTCCATTGTGTGTTTCCAGAAAGGACTGACTGATAGGTGGGACAGTTCCTGAAGGGGGAAGCTCCCCTGAATGCATGCTATAGCATCCATTAGGATGGGCGTATAGATGAAAAGAGAAGGAGAGAAGGGGGACAAATGGAAGGAGCCAGCTCATGGTGGGAGTTCCATTCTTGCTAAAAAAAAAGTCCACCTAGCGCTGCTACCACCAGGCAAGGACATGAGACAACAGTTTCTTCAGCCTTTCACATACAAATCAATCTCCAGTGAGTACCCAAATCTTCAGCATTGGACAAGACTTCAGAGCTTACACATATACATACAAGACTTATATACATATACATGTATGGTCTATTCCTCAGAGAATAGAACATGGCTGATGCACAAGCAGACTCCAAGATCACATCACATACAGAATTAACATCCTGGTGGTTTACAGCCTTTAGCATGACTGACTGACCTAGAAAAACACCAAGTCCACGCATTACATGCTCACATTTTCCTTCCTTTTAGCTTCAATGCCTCTTTATTCTATTCTGTCTTTTGGAGGAGAAGCAGTAATAGGGATTGAATGTAGGGCCTTGGGCATGTTAGGCAAGCACTCTGTTACTGAACTACCCTGGCTCTGGCTTCATTCCTGAACCCTTGTACTGTCATCTGTGCTAAGACTCATGGAGGAAGAGCTGTAGCTTTCAAGAAATAGGACAGAGACAGGAATTTTAAAATGCAATTGCACTTGAAGGTCTTTTTGACCCTAAGAACTATTCACTACCTCCCTTCCACACCAAGGAAAGTCATGGTAAGCTCCTGGTTCAGGCAACATATTTTTAAAAGGCCATTTAGAATCCAGTTTTGAAAATAAACTTTATAGCTTATCAAAGCACATAAGAATAATTAAAATTCACTGGATAGAAATGCCCACATGAAAATTCATAAGAACACCATTAGAGGTAGAGTAAGATTTCATATATATATATATATATATATATATATATATATATATATATATATATGTTCATCCTGTCTCAAAACTAAATATCTTACATGGAAATAACTGTTTTTTTCTGTATTAGAATGTCCTTTCTTCTAGGTTAGCAGCTGTCTTTACTGATATACTATTGTTATTTCAGCTGACTGAAAACAGCAACAAATCACTGTAAGGGCACTCACTTTGACCCATTTAAGTGAAGTTGCTAATAAAGGGGCAGCTATTCTAATAAAGCTGTTTACTTTCTTATTTTAAAAGTAACCTGGCTTTAGCTTCACACTCATCTCCCTCCTTGCAAAACAAACCATCTCATATGAGAAACCAATTTGATCTGCACCTTAATCTGTCTGCTAACTGAATCACAGCAACACATCTGTGTATCTAGCTACATGGGGGACAAAACAATTCATTTTATTTTACCAGACATTACTCATGGCATGCCAAGTTCATCACACAAACCCAAAAGTATTACCTGATATGGCAAAAACTTATGAAAGAACTTTATGAAAATGGGGAAACAGTGTAACTAACAGAGGGAGCCAGAGAGGACGAGCATGCAACAGTGTCCAATGCTTTTTGAGAGCAGATGGAGGGTCTAAATCTTGATTGAAGCTAAGATAAACCAGGAACCTAATATCATAAATAGAGACAGGATTTTTCCTGCTAAGGCTAATAGAACAAAGCAATGTAATTTTTCTATAAATAGATGCCATTTCCTGAAAGAAGTGTTCACCCAAAGTCTAAAGCACAATAGTGTGACTTCTCTTGAAAATAAGAAATGCTGGATACCAGAGACCTAATTTGCATACCCAGATGAGTTGCTCTAGGAATCAAGGCAGAACATAGCATCCCATGTAAAATGGAAATCTCTGTCTTGGAGGGTCAATTGGAAAGTCAACCAGAGATTGAGGCTTAGAAAAACAAAGATTATGATTGCCCCAATCACTGGAGTTTAGTAGACAAACCATAACACCCCAATATAAGAACCCAACACAGTTCACTGGCACACATACCCATCTCAAGCAAAGGTGGCAGGAGAATAATCCTAGAACCCACCACCTGGGAATACTCCATGTAATTCACCAATAGAAGGAACCACAAACCAAAAGAGAAAGGACTGTCTGATGCTAATAGATCTATAAACACACAAGTGTCTCTGAGGATGCCTTAGGAGTTCCTCTAGTTGAAAAGAAAAATCTCCTTCCTTTAGGAAGAAAAGGGATGTGGTGGCTTGGATGAGAATCGTTCTTCATAGTCCCATGTATGTGAACACTTGGTCCCCAGTGTGTGGGACTGTTTGGGGAGGTGATGGCATCTTAGAAGATGCAGCCCTATTGAAGGAAGTATGTCACTGGGGGGCAAGCTTTGAGGGTTTATAGCCTCACCTCTATTTTGTATGCTTTGTACATGTTCCCTCCTTCCCCCCTGCTCCCTCTCCTTCCTGTATCTGGGAAAAATATGACCTGTCAGTTTCCTGCTCTAGCCACCTGCTGCCATGCCTCCCCTGCCATTACGGTCTCTCCCTCTAGAACTTGGAGGCAAAATACACTCTTTCTCACATTGTTTTGGTCACAGTGTTTTATCCCAGCACCAGAAAAGGAACAAATACAGAGAATAAGTAAGGTGAACCAGTCTTTTTGGATTCAGAGACTGAAAATGGTGGTAGCCACAGAATGGGCAGAGTGACCCAAGGTCCAATGCAGTGTGGTAGGGCTTCCCTTCCCTAGCTCAGAGACACAAAATGTGATGGAAACAAGGAACAGACTCAAAAGAGACACTGCAAGAGTAGCACCTTCTTTACATTAATTTTGACCACTGTTTCAAGTGATGTGTAGTTGTCACATGATGTTAGTACTGGAGTCACTTTAATTAATTTATTAATGTGATCCTATGAATTCAGACTTGGGAGAAAACATCCAACAAGCTGCTCCATAAAGATGATGTCAAGGCTCTAGTATCCACCCGGCAGACAGCAGCCAGAGCTCTCTATGTCATAAACATTTGTTAAATGCCTGTCTCACAAAGCCAGACAGACCTTCCCATGATAGAGTCACCACTTTTGGCCAACACTGACTTCACAAGATGTTTCTCCCATCTATCCTAGCTCCCAATTACCCATGTTTCATTTTATTTTATTTTGTTTCATTCTCTCTTGTGACTTCAACCTTATTTTCTCCTCAGCCCCAGAAAACAAACATGCTAAAAAGTCTATCAAAAAACAAGAAAAGAAAAATCCTCTCTTGGCCTCAACGTCTCTGTCTTCCCTTCTTCCACCCCTCTCCCCAATTCCCCATTTCAAAGGCACTGAAGAAACTGGATTCCTTGGTTGTGTGTCCCTGCATATGCACTATGGTATACTCCTGCCCCCCCCAAACCTTTGCAAAAAGACCATTGGCCTTTTAAAAAGGACATTTTTCTGTCCTTTTCTTATTTGACCCTTCGATAGCACTGTACATTGTTAATCATTCTCCTTTCAAACTTGCCCTCATGACACCATGTTCCTTTGGTACATCCCTTTCCAACTCTCAGATGCTCTCTCAGCATCTTTGCAAGGATCAGGAAAAGCTGGTCCACCCCTAATTTTTACTTACCTTTCCCTACACTATTTCTATACATTCTCTCTCTGCCCATTTTATGTACACCAATGAATTCCACTTTTAGACAATTTTAGGATGGTGACTCTTAAAAATGTATACCCATGCCATGACACTCTCTACTATTTCAACTGACCTATCACTTGAGGGCTTCAAATAAAAAAATTCTCCAAATCTAACTTAGTATTTTCTAATACCAAATATGTCATTAGAACTTGTCATTCCTATTCCTCAATAGATTTAAATCCCCCCCCATCTCTCCTGTAGCTTTCACTTTCACTTCTTCCCTGGACAATTGCAAGGATATTTAATCTTATTTCTTATTTTGCTTCTCTGTCCCTCTCTAATTTAGTTCCCATGATCTAATGTGAAGCCATGGAAATTTTTTCTATTGTCAAGGATCTGAATCGAGGAGGCCAGCAAGATGCTCCCTGATTTGGACTCTGCCTCATCCACTAATAAGTCTTCCATTGTTGTTCAACAAAACTACTCTGAGTTGCCAGAAAATACCAGGTTATTTCACGTCTTTTCCTGTCCTGTTTTCTCTGATGAAAATAGCCCTTTCCATTTTCTAGGTACAAAGTGAATTCTTTCATCTTTCTGTCTTCCAGTGCTGGCCAAAGTCTTACAAGTCTCCTCCTTCCTCATTCCCACACACACCTGTCCCCTTTGGCATTGAGTTGGTTGTACTCTACTGTCTCCCATCACCTCTGCACCTTGTACATAAGAGTGGTAATCACACAAACGCATTTGTCCAGACATCAACACTTGGACCTTGAACATCTTAAAGATGGAGAGATTACCATAATTAACCTTTTCGTTCAGACACTCAGTCAGGCACAATGGCTAACTAAGAAGAGAGATCACTTAACTGGTACCTAAGCAAGCAACTTAAAACTTGCAATGTCAGATAAACCTTTAACATCACATAAACAAATGTTCCATACACTAGAACTAGGTATGTTTTTTTAAGTCTTAAATGATCTAAACAAAAATGAAATGTTTATAACATCTTAGAATGGGATGAGTATATTTTACCATAATGCAAAACCTTAAAAAAGAAAAGGTTAATAAAAGAAACCACACAACCAGATGAAGCTACTTTCTATTTAAAGGGAAGGATGGAGGGAAAGGAACACATACCTGGGAACATGCTTTCTATCTTACATAAAGTACTAATATTTTGGAAGCTGTAAAAACAAGAGCTATATTATTAAATATACAAGCTAAACAAAAACAAAATGTAAAACGATAATCCTAATAGAAAAAATTGATAAGCACAAGCAAGAAATATATATGTAGAGTACAAATGGTCAATAAAGCCAGAAAAATGTGCTTTTTGATTGATCAACAGAATATAAATATAAAGCGCAATTTCTCCCAACCGATTGATTTTTTTGTTTATTTTTTGTTTTGTTTTTTATCAATTTATCCAACAATATGAGGACGGTTTCTGTGAGGTGGAGTTCTTTCATTCCTTCAGGCTGATTCTGGCACTGTCTACCAAGAGTCAACCAGGCACACCCTTTGACCAACCAATTCTGCTTCAGGACATTTGCTCTGGGGAGATAACCAGCAATCTACGCTGGCATATCTATATCAAGGGCATCATTACAAAACTGATAGTGAAACCAAAAGCAATGTGACAGTCCAAAGAATAGGATTATTTGGTAAATAAAAATATATTCCAGGTATTAGAGAGATAACTCAGTGGTTACACATACTCACTGCTCCTATATAGTACCTAGATTCGGTTCCCAGCACCCACATGGTGATTGAAAACTATAACTCCTGTCCCAGGGCATCTGATGCCCTCTTCTGACCTGCATGGCTCCTGTATGCACATAATGTATATAAACTCATGCAGCCATTACCTGCACATATAAAAATAAATAGAACTTCTTACAAATGCATTCTGCGGATAAAATATGTCTTGTTATTGTAAGAAGTTACACTGTAGATGTCTTTCCAGGAATACTAAGAGCCAAATACCCTGAAAATCCTTCCAGCACTAAAATATCTGAAGTCGCTGAGTGCATATGTGCATACAAAAACCCACAAGCAACTACCTGTGCAGTTTTCAGCCAAGTTGGCAAAAGTAGCATGTCTCCGAGGAAACAAAATATGTCAACAAATCAGCTGAGGTAAAAGAAGGCTGGAGTGGCCAATGCTAAGATCTAGATCCCAATTAACTGTTAGTTCTGGTGTTTACAGGCAGACATCAGGGCAGCAGAATCAGATCAAAGATCCCTGCAGCAAGCCGGATGTCAACAGGTGAAGCAGGGACATAAACACAGATGTGTGTCACAAGGGATGGGACACAGAAGTGTGACTGCCTCGGGACTTAGGCGAAAGTTGCAAAGGATTCTCTGAGAACTTACAGCCAGACATCTGCAATTAATTAATTGGAGACTGAAATTAATCCTATTCGTCTGGCCAACAAAAAATTCAAAGTGAAAATTGAAACTGTAGTGCCCACGGGTTGAAGCAAAAGCAAAGGCATATTCTTTCCAAACTGATTTACCTTAAGTTCTCCGTGCCCAGAGGGGAAAAAAACATATAAGCTTATACAGGCCTGGGATAGGGTCAGAGGCAAGAGGAAGGGGGTAGTGCTAGGGGAGTACAGAAACATCTGGAAACAAGTCAGCACATACTGAAGTCATCAAAATCAATAAATGCAAAGTCTATATATACTGGAGTTGTCAAAAGCGGTTTATAAAATGATAATGTAAAATAAGGTAATGTTTTAATAATCATTAATAGGATGGTAGATTTAAAATTATTCCATCTGAAAACGGGGCCATCAAGATGGCTCTGCAACATAAAGGTGCTTGCTAAGCCTGGTGATGTGAGTTTAGTCACCTGAGCCAACATAGTGGAAGGAGAGGGCCAACTCCAGACTCTAGCAGGCTGTCCTCTGACCTCCAAACATGTGTGGCCACCCCTCACACACAAATAAGTCAATAAATACTAGAAAATTGAAAGTGAGTCAGAGCTTCCAGATATGGAAAGCATCATATTTATGTGAAAAAACTCAATAGAGAATTAGACATATAACAAAGAGCAGCTGAAGAGAGAATTAATACTCTGGAGTTTTCCTGAGAAGAAATTATACAGAGCAGTGAACAGTGGCAGAGAAAAAATCTGAAAGTATAATTCAGAAGCAGGAAGTGTTGCAATCTCAGAAACATCTAAGCAGAGACCCAGCCTACAGAAGCAACAAGAGTAAAGAAATAGATTTAAAAAAAAAAAAAAATACCAGAGAGCATGCATGGCTCATGCCTGTAATCCTAGCACTAGGGAGGCTGAAGCAGAAAGATTCCCATGAGTTTGAGGCCAGTATAGGATACATAGAGTTCAAGGCTAGCCTGGGATACAAGTTGAGATATGTCATAAATAATTAAATAGATAAATAAATCCCAGAATTAGAAGAAGACATGTGTCCTCAGAACCAGAAAATAGAAATATTAAAATAATGCAGGAAAAACCCAGAATTTTCTAGACCACTGGTTAACACAATACATCTGATACACTAGTCTGTGAGTATGAGCATTGTCAAGCCCAGAACAACATGCCTGCAGGTCTCACAAGTGGCCTGCTGCTATTGTTAACAGTGGCTGTCTCTGGCATCTAAGTGTCCTTCTTGCATTGGTATCTGGGGACCAGGGAGGGGACTGAGAGAACAAGAAAGACAATAGGCACATTTGACATCAATTTTGACTCATGCGAATCCAAGCAGCAGAAGCACAAAGACCGGAAAACAAGGTAGGAGCTGAGACCACCTGTCCTTCAGCACATTCGAATTTACAATCCCCTGCATTCATGGAGGCAAAGTCAACATTTGCCAAGGCCTTTCAAGACAGGACAGAAGAATGAGAAATGGGCAGAGCTGAGAACATTTGCCTGCTGGTTCTCTTTTTAATGACATCAGAACTGCATCAGATATAAAACTGTTTGCTATGATATCCTTGAACTTTCTGGAAGCCACAGATGTTAAATCACGCATTTAGTCAGGAGTAAAAACACAGACCACAGGCAGTGCACTTTTATTTGACCTTCAATACATATGATTATCTAATGATAGAAAACCTCTCTGCCTACTTGAGCTCACACAAAATATCATGACTTCCCTCTTCTTCCAGAAGCAGACCTCTGAAGGTTGATCCCAGCCAAAGAACAACAGCACCAAAATTCAGAAGAAAAGATAAATGTTTGTTTAGCTTTAAAGACCAGTCTTTCTCTGGTCTTTAAAGAGGGACTTTGGGGTTCTGTCCAAATTCAAGAGGACATAAGAGGAAATGATCAGGTCACCAAAGACAGTTGGAAAGCACTCCATTCCTAGAAACACTACAACCTGCAAATAGTAAACTCCAAAGGCTCCTGGCATTTATCACAAATGCATAAGCAGATAATGGGTGTGTCTGTTTGCTTTTAATGATCAATCCTCAGACTGTAGTAAACTAGTCTTACTTCAGCTTTAGTTTCCCACAGAGTGCTCTCAGTGTAGTTTGTGCATGGTGTTTGTTATAAATTTAATGTGATGTCTCTCACAACTGGAAAGAAACTTCTAGAGTTATCGAGCTCAACTTCTTATCCAGTGTTTTAACTGAACAGAATATCTGCTGTAGCATACCTGGTGAATTCTTCAGTTACAAGGAGCTTACTGCCTTCCAAGGCCAGCGGGGAAGTCATTGGGCAAGTCACATAGTACAAATTCTCTCCTAAGCATACTTCAAGCCATGGTGCCTAAAAAGCCAATCAAGATGTAGCTCAGTGGTATGGTACTTGCCTATGATGTACAAGGCCCTGGGTTCAATACTCACTAACACAAAAATATAATAAGTACATTAAAAGCACACCAAAGACAGCTAGCTGCTTTCCTGCAACCAAACTGGATCCATCAAATGTTCCAGGCTTATCAAGCGATGAAATCAATGATGATCTCCTCGCCTCTCACTCACAGTCGCTACTGCTGCTTCACAGATGTTTCCATTCCTTTCAACTGTCACAGTGCAATATTATTTCTTCTACAAGTATGCATATCTGTGGACTCAAACACACAGCCTCCTAAGTCCACAAAAACAGAAATGAAGTGACTGGGAGTACCCTGTGGTTGAGGCTGATTGGATGACAGAGAACAGAGTAGAGCCCTCATAAATCTCCCTTCCAGTCCAAAGCTGTCATCTAAAACAAGGGTTTCTAAGCTTTTCCACTTGTGACACCAAGTACACAGGTGTATAAAGCAAGTATACAAATCAAATGTCTTATGAATAATAAACCATAAAGAAAATACTTGTCAATACTGAGAATGCCTTTTTAAACAAATACATAGCACAAAATACAACCTATGTTTAGGGTCATTTCAGAAATTTCAGGAGAGTCTGCCTTCGTTTCAAGTCAAAATTCACTGGGTCATTTGGGAAGGAATTAGTTAGCGATTCAAACAGTAATTTTAAAAATCCAACATTCTGAAACAACAGAATCCAAAGACATATTAATTTGATAGTTACAGGCTGAGGACTGAAATGTGGAAAACACTAAAAGTTTGCTCTTCATGATTAAACTACTATGATTCCCTAAGAAAACTTGATATGTACAGTAAAAGAAAAAAACAAACAAACAAAAAAACCAAAAGCCTACTGCCATCCTCAACAAATCTGAGTTGAGGTGTTTAGGGCAGCTTTGGTGGTCCATGCAATGCAAGTTGTGTGTTTATAGAACCATGGCCTCAGAGGAGTCTGTGATGCCTTCAATTATCTGATCCCATGGAGGGTCATAATCCACGGCTTAAAAAGCTGGGTAAAGAAGATAGTCTCATGTGGAAGGATGGGGGCAGGGTGGTGAATTCAATGGGGCTGAATTGCTAGGAATAAAAGCAACTAACATAAGTATGCTCTCACACTTGATCACTTTACTGTGTGACTAAAAATACAAGTCTGGAGGATTCTTTCAAGAGACAGAAAGAGAGGAAAGAGAGGGAGAGGAAAAGAAAGAAGGAAACTCCAACCACAGAACAAGGGATTCCTCCCACTGCACCAGACACCCAGTAGATTTGGTCTGCAGCCTTTATGAGGTCTAGAATGTCATCATTTCAAGTTCAATGTTCAAAAGTTTATTGTTTCAGCTTCATGTGGTTAATACAGCAATCTCCCCAAATAATTGAGCTCAAACTCAGAGTAGTTGATGGTTGCAACAACAACAATAATAATAAATCCTAAAAGGTCATTTTTCTATGTGTCAGGATAAGAACTGGATTCCCTTCTTCAAATATCAAGATGGTACTCAAATATCAAATACAAAAGGTACTCATATAATCTTTTCTGTCACTTGAGGTCCTAGTTTTCAAACCTGTACTTTACTTGAATTCCAAATACAGATAGAAACTTCAGACAAAACATCCAACCACAGAACTCATTCTGGAAATGTTCAGACCCATCTACTCCACAAGCAAGAGGTGAAATGCCAAACCTCAAAACAGCAAATGTAATAACCATCACCCTGGCCATGTGGTAAAAGATGGATTCAATTAATGTTACCTTAAAAATAACTTAGGCAACCCTTTGCTTTCCAGTCCTAATTGCCCATGATGGGACTTCAGAAGCCGGCATGTGGTGGGAAATAGCAAAAAACAACACTTTCTGACCATTGTACTCCTTGACCCTGGGAGAACCCAGTGAAACCTACATTAATGAATTCTAAGACCTTTACAGAGGCCATAATCTGTCAAACATTTACAATTACAAGGGGATCAATAAAAATGGGATTGCTAAACAGTTCTTTTCCAGTTTGCTCTGGTTTTGTGATTTTAAAAAAAGTATTAAAGGGAGGGGAAAGCAGTGGCCCCCAGTAAAGGAAATTGTATGGAAAAAAAAAATTCTAAGACTGGAAGGGACTTTCAGTTCAGTCCTTCTCTTCTCCAGATATGTCAGTCATCAAGCACTGTGAAGGGCAATTTCAACAAAGCCAACACCTTCTCGGAATTTCCTTGAGTGACTGACTATTCAGCTTAGTCCCTTGTCACCAAGAATGTCCTATAATACTTTAAAGTCCCCCTTTCAACTGGAACAGCTGCCTGCACCCAAATGCACTGCCTCTGCCCTTGAACATCAACTTACCCAGCTTTCTGGTCCCTCTATGTTCCTCACCTTTGTCCAGGCTTAGATCTCCCAATGTCCAGGCTAGACGCATGCTCAGTCCTTGAGCTCCCTACGCCAGCCTGCTATCTCCCACAGTCCTTTCTGCTAGTCTGCCTTGTGATGCTACCAGCCCGATTCAAATCCACACTGCTGCTCTGTTCTCATTCACAATCACCAGAGACCTCGTGGAACAAACCAGAGACAAGATAAGGCTGTCACTATGAATCAATGCATTCTAATCCCAGTTGAGCCCTAAAGCGGTCATTTCCCTCTTCTCTCTCCATTCCTCACACTGCCTCCTCCCTCAAAGAAAGCCCACAGGCGGCAGGTCCATCATGGAGAAGACGCTACACAACACTCTACTCTCACTCCTGTTCTAGCTTTCCTGGATAGTCTGTATGCCACACTCGTCTTCGCCACCTTAGACACATAGAACTGCCTCAGCCTCTAAACTGTCAAGTGGTCTGAAATGAGGATCTCATACATGTTATTTTCTACCATGTGATGTACAAAGTAATCAAGAGTTGACTATAACTGGCCAGGACAGTCTTACCACTTCTATAACGTGATCCTCCTGCCTCTGACTCTTCTGCATATCCTACTGTGGTCACAGGCTGACCATCACTGATGTTGTCCTTAACGGAGCCGATGCTGGAAGCACACAGATCCACACATAACTTGACCACAAGGAAAGGGTGCAGCATTGGGTTGTGTAAGCTTGAACTTGCTTACATTCAGCAACTATCAAACGTATGATTTTGTGCAAAGTAGTATTTATAGGCAATATCCTGAAAGCTGCCAGCCTATCATTCCACAAGGAATGTGGACTATGCAGCATCTCCCTCAGACTAAGGCAGCAGAGCTACTTGTCTGAACTGTTTCCCTTTGGCTCACAGTTGCTTTCCTAAGATAAGCATTGGCACTATGCCATAGACCTGTATTAAATGTGACTTTTTCAAAACTCTACTGTTGGACTCACTGTATATATAGTGTTTGGAATCAGGCATGGTGGCTCATGCATGTAATCTCAACTGGTGGGGGTGGGGGGCTGAGGCAGGAGGATTGCTGTCACTTCAAGGCTTTCTTGAGCTACTATGTACAACCTTGTCTCCCAAAATAACAACAACAATAATAATAACAATAGAGTTTGGAGACACTACCCACTATTTTAACTGTCTACAGTTTGACAGATTATAGAGAATATCTTGTCTTCTCACCACACTGTGAAGTCATGCCCATAGTCACACTAACTTCTGTTTTTACCCTGGTTGTGCTGTATGATGTATGAAGTGTGGGCATTGTTTTGGACATCTGTTTCATTATCACTATCACTGGCTAGTAAGAAATGTCTCTGTAGTTTGAGACAGAAAATTCTGTTGCCAGGGATGCCCTCAAAAGCAATCACTTGAGAGGTTATAAAGATGTTCCCCTTGCCAGCACAAGGACATGAGTTTGGTCCCCAGAAGCTACATTTTAAAAAAACCAAGAATTAGTGGCAAGTGCCTGTAATCTCAGTGCTAGGAAGGCAGAGGCAGAAGCAGGCAGATCCCTGGGGCTCACCTAACCTGACTGGTGAGTTCCAGACCAGTGAGAGACCTTGTTGCAAAATAAAGGTGTGTGGCACCTAAGAAACAACACCCAAGGTTCTTGAACTGACCTCCACATATGTATGCATGAATACACCACACACACACAACACACACACACACACACACACACACACACACACACACACACAGGAAACCACCTGAAAAATAGAAAAAAAAATCGAATATTTAAGTGTTCCCTGAAGGAATGACCATCCACTGAATCTAAGTAAGGTCCCTTCTGCTAATGCCACTGTGCTTAGGGGACAGAAAACATGCCTAGAAAGATTTGAACCCGAGAAACATTAGAAGAAAACATTCCACAAACTTGACAATGGCTGTCTCTCAAGAAGGATTATGGCTTCCATTTTCTCTCTATACTTTTTATTTTATGCAGTGAGTTAAAAAAAAAAAAAGTTCAAGGATATTTCTGTCTACTTGAAAACCAAATACTATTGTTCTCAAATTAGTGACTCCAGTTGTACATAGTGTAAGGAAATTACACATTACACAAAAAGCTGTGGGTCATGGGCTGGAGAGAAGGCTCAGAGGTTAAAAGCACTGGCTGCTCTTCCAGATGTCATGAGTTCAATTCCCAGCAACCACATGGTGGTTCACAACCATCCATAATGAGATCTGAGGCCCTCTTCTGGCATGCAGGCATACATGGAGGCAGAGTGTTATATACATAATAAATAAATAATATCTTTAAAAAAACTATTTAAAAAAAAGCTGTGGGTGAAACTTTTTTAAGACAGTAAAGAAATGAAAAATACAACTCCTTTCCAAAAGTAAGATAATGGCTTACTTAGGGTTAGTTTTGCTGGGATGAAACACCATGACCAAAGCAACTTGGAGAGGAAAGGGTTTATTTGGCTTATGCTTCCACATCAATGTTCATCATCAAAGGATGAACAGAAGCCAGGACAGAAACTCAAAAAAGGCAGGAGCCTGGAGGCAGGAGCTGATGCAGAGGCCATAGAGGAAGGCTACTTACTAGCTTGTTCCCCATGGCTCGCTCAGCCTGCTTTCTTACAGAAATCAGGACTTCCATTCCAGGGATGGCTGGCACCAACAATGAGCTGGCCCTCCCACATCAATCACTAATTAAGAAAATGCTCTACAGGCTTGCCTACAGCCTAATCTTATGGAGACATTTTCTTGATTGAGGCTCCATCCTCTTTGATGACTCCAGCTTATGTTAAGTTGACATAAAATTAGACAGCACAATGTTTAAATGAACTATTGAAGAACTTAATGGCATATTATAAAGTTGTTAGAATTCCACTCCAAATATGTTACCATGTTCAACAGAGGCTTAAAAACATGGCCTGTAGGAGCAAAATACACATTCACTACCTCTAAAAAGAAGCAGACCATAAAATAAGCCATAATGGAAAAAGGTCATAAAAGAAAATGAAAGGATTAAATGATAATTCTACTCATTATGAAACTACAGATATGATTTGGTTTGTAATTTATATATTGTTTTAGCTTCAAAAATGTTTTTCATATTTTGAGCAGTATTTCATGTAAAAACAATTTTGAAGGAGAGGTAAAGTTTTTACATATTTGATGTGTGTTTAGTGAAAAATTTTACCCACTGGGTTATTTTGTCATTAAAATTGGATGAAAAGAAGGAAAAAGGAGAGGCAGAGAAGTGATGTGCATTCTTCGTGTGTGAGAACAAGCTCAAGTCAGCCACCAGCATCCACCAGGACAACTACTTCTTCCCAGTCAAAATCAATGGACGAGATGTCAGTCAGCTTAGCCTGCTGTTGCAGAATATCTGTGTACACTATAAAGATGTGTTTACGCCTAAAGCACCTTTGGGTTGCTTTAATAAAGAGCTGAGTGGCCAATAGCTAGGCAGGAGAGGATAGGTAGATTTCTGGGTAGAGGAGGAGGAATCTAGGTGTGTGATTTTTGCCAGCAGACTGGCAGCAAGTCAGATGTACTGCACCAAGCCACATGGCAGAATGTAGATTTAAAAAAAAAAATTGTGGGTTAATTAAGTTATAAGAGCTAATTGGGAAAAAAATCTAAGCTAAGGCCAAGCTATCATAAGTAATAATAAGTCTCCTGGTCATTGTTTACAAGCTGACAGTCCAAAGATAGTTCAACAAGAAAGCTTGCTACAGCCTGCCATAGCATATTATCATTGATTATGGGGCTTGAGGGACAGACACATATTTTTTGCAAAGATCCAGGGCCTGGAAATTGGAGATCAGGGTAGAGGATGGCTGACTGTGCTTCTGGCTCTCATGTGGGCCTGGATGACTCCTTCTTGTACACACGGCCTCTCCTCAGTGAACTCAGGCCTCTACAATAGGCCCTTCTCAGAGTCTTCACAGTACCTGGGGGTGCTGTGTATTCTTCCTGTCTCTGCCTTAAGTCTGAACTAACCACATGACTATCCCTTCCTGGACCAACCTATCTCTGGTATTAGCCTGAGGCAACACCCATGCCTATTACCTGTCTGGACCAACGCCTCCTCTGATCCCAAACACTGCCTGTACCTGTGCTTCAGATTGAGAGCCTAGAGACCTGTCTGGTTTCCATGTCTCAATCACACTAAGGAAAAAGAACTCAACAGCAAACAGGGATGTAAGCAGATGAATCAGCCCCAAACACACATTAAATATCCTCAGTTGCCTGGACTTCCAGGATAAATATAGATTATAAATGAGGAATTACGTAGAGTTTAAAAATAAGAGGTTTATTTTCCCCTCAATTTCTAAACAACAAAAGAGAAATATGATAAAATAGCCATTTTGAAATATATGAATGTAGAAGCTGAATGGTTTGAATGACAAAAATGATGCTTAGACATATTTAAATCAGTTAATTTAACACATTGGTAAGAAAAGCTGCACTGGAGGGGGAAATGGGAAAATGGTGGCCAGCAGCGACCAAGTATTGGTTGTGAGACAGCTAAGTTCTGCAGACTTGATGGGCAACATAGTGAACGTAATTAATTCTATCTTGTAAGCAGGAATGACAGTACATGCCTGTAATACCAGCATCTGGGAGGTAGAGACAGGAAAATCAGGAGTTCAATGTCATCCTCACCTAAACAGTGAGTTCAAGACTACCCTGGGCTATATGAGACCCTATCTCAAAATAATAATAGTAATAATAATAATATAGTCTTAAATACTTCAAATTTGCTGAAAAATGGGCAGTAGGTGTTTTAACCTCTTCCCCCACAAAAACCACATATAAATGAACAGGTAAATGCTTGATATATTAACTAGCTTGACAGATTGGAGTGATCATTCCACATCAAGTTATCAAGTGGTACTCTTTAAACATGGTGATATTTCATTATAGTTGTCAATTTCAGCACCATAAAGTTGACTAGGGAAAAGGAAAAACCAATTTGCCAAATACCTTCTTCTAAACATCACTCATCCCTCTTGAAACATTACTAAAACTTGGTCTAGTCATTAAACCTCCCAATGCCTTAGCTTTCATGCTTCTCTAGGAAGTGACACCACCCACTCTTTAGCGGGCTTTACAAAATGTCAATAATTCACAGTTTAGATACTTTATATTTTTCTAAAGCAAGCATCAACAGATCAAGCTAAGATAATCATACTTTTCCATCTTTACTGAACCTCGACAATGAAAAGAAAACAGCTTTTTAAATTCAGTGGCCAAGCTAAAGTCACTGGAGAATTACCTTCCCAAACACAGAAGGATAAAAATACACAGAAGTCTCCCAACTTTAGATAGAGCTTCTTGGATGAGATTACCTAAATGGTACAGAGCCAAGTCTTTAAAATTTAGTAATAAGAATACAACAAAATCACAGAGTCAACAAACAATAAACCTGAGGAATGATTTGTTCAAATGAGACTAGAATGCTCTATTTAAGTTGAGAAGGGCAAGGCCAGGAAAGGCTGGAGCATGGCTGTGTGGGCAGCAGTGGGAGCTGGCTCATGGGTCTTGATTTCCTATCTCTTGATTTCAAATTTGCTTTCTAATGTATAACATTTTAATTCTTGACACAGTTTTTTTTAAGTGGTAAAAATCTTACCATGGCAAAGCAATGTAAATACAAAACAAGCAGCCTAGCAGAACAATAATTCCTGGCACAATGAAAATCACCAAGAAGCTATACAATGGCCAAACTGTCTATATAGTGAGGACTATACCTAGTCCTCACTAACCAAAATGTTAACTTTGGTGTTCTAATTTCCTACAGATTATGGAAAATTGTTAAATTGGTAACTACTATATTTAGTAGGGTTTTTAACCCAGGATTACTTGTACTACATGGCTATGCAAAGCTTTGTCCAGCTAGCTATTAATTAGCAGAATGCTAAAGGGCTATCATACAAAACTGTTTCAACAAACAGCTACATGCATCTCTGATGGGGGATGTCCTTCTGTGAATATATGTTTCTCTTATTGGTTGTTGAATAAAGCTATTTTGGCCAATGAACAGACAGGATCTAGCCAGGTGGGAAATCCAATCAGAGATAGAGAAAGGTAGTATGCAGAATAAAAAAGACACCAGGTAGCTGCCAAGGAAACAAGAGACTCAAGCATCACTGGTAAACCAAGACCATGTGGAAATACACAGATTAATAGAAATGGGTTAATAATTAAGAGAGAGCTAGCCAATAAGAAGCCTGAGCCATCAGCCAAACAGTTTATAATTAATATAAGCCTGTGTGTTTATTTGGGACTAAATGGCTATGGGACTAGGCAGGACAGAACTTCTGTCCACACATCTTTTAAAAAAAAAAATCAGAAGTTATTTCAATTTGAAATTTGCTAAGGGAGAGAGGGAGAGTTACAAACAGGAATTTCACCAAGTAGCACAAAAAAAAAAAAAAAAAGGACAACTCATCAAACAAAAGACTGCCTTCTGCCTTCCACCTATCATTAACTTCTGTTTCCCTCCCCTCTTCCATGCCTGGGCAATCCCACGCATATGCAGCTGCTTTGCACTTTGCAGAGTCAACCCATCTCATTCTGCAGACATAGCACTTCCCCAGAACTCCCTAGTCACTCTACTGTCAAATAGATTCCACATGCAATCTCTTCTGTGCTTGCCATCATAGCACTGACGACATCTTCATTTATGCATTGTGAGCAAGTGGCCAACTCTCTTCTTCCCACTAGTCTCTAAGCTTCATGACTCCAGAGATAATGACCTCTTTCCTCATCACCCTCACTACAACCAACTACAGGAATACACACAAAATTGCTGTACACAATGACAAAACAGAATAAGGAAACCTAGTGTTCACCTATGCAGCTCACCAATCATGACCAAAAACTAATAGGGAGGAACAAAAGACTCTCAAATGAATATGTACAAACTTTTTTATTCCTTATTAGTATTGCCAAAGCAATACAATATATTAAGTATTTATATAGAATTGATTTTTATAGACTACCAGGTCATTTAAGAAGCCTAGGGCTAGTTTAAAGAATGCAGGGAGATGAACCTGGGTTAGTATGTCATGACTACACCATTTACATGTGTAGAAACTTGAACACTCATGCATTTTAGTATCCTACAGGGAGGAGGGCTTCCTGGAACCTATTCCTGATACAAAAGCATGGGCAAACTTAAAGCTCACTGTAACATGAGGCCCAATAAAAAGCTTCTTTGAAAAAAGTAACAAAAAACAAACAAAAAAACAAACAGGAGTTATAAAGTGAAAATATAAATAAAAGAAGAATGGAAATTGAAGAAGAAAGGAAAACTATAACTTTCTTTGATGGGTGCCAGAGTAAGATTGAAACTTATTATTTGAACATTTGGAAACAGAAACATATGGGCATATTTGTTAAACAGGCAGTAACCGGCAAAACTCAAGACTAGATGTGTCCACCTCACCATGCTACATAGGTACAGAACAAAACAGGGAAAAAGACAAAAACAAAAGGAAGGAAAGGCCAAGGAAAACAACATTAGGAGGAACTGCCTTTTTTACAGGTTAAGACCAAGTACAAGCCATTTTATGTGATCTAACACATGGATAACGGCAACTGTAATGGTGGCTAACACCATAAGGTCAGTTCCTTAATTTGGCCACTTCCTTATGTCTAACTCATTCCTGAGGCTGATCACCAAGGTCCAACTATCAAAACACCAAGGTCCAGCAATCAAAATTCATTATTTGGCTACACTGGCTAACACGTCCAATCAAGAATTTACCAACTCATACCAAGGAAAGACTTCACCCTTTCCCCTTAAAAACCACTCCTGCAGAGACACCTGTCTGATTCAGAAGCAGTCCCCACCCCATTGTCCTCTTTGTGCTGAGAACTTGGTGTGTGAGTGTGTTCTGTATCAACTCCAAGGCCCCTTCATCCTTTATAACAATAAACATAAAAGCAGTGTTCCCTTATTAAGTGGTATCTCAGAACAAAATCCAGTTCAGTCTTGTTTACAGACAAACATATGAAAAAAAAAATAAGATGCAAAGTTTAAAATCGGAGCTATAAATGAAGTCATTTCAGATACAAACAACAAAAAGAATTAGTGACACAAACTTAAGCAAACAGAAAGTTCCTAACGCAGAGGGTTGCTTTACACTATATCTCACATTAAGTATTTAACACAGAAACTGTCAGAAAGTAGTTGAGATTAGAGAGAGAGTGAGACAGAGAGACAGAGACAGAGAGACAGAGAGAAATAGGAAGCCACTTGTAGAGACATGCTAAGGGGGCACTGTTAGTCTATAACAGCTCAAGTAGGCTCACAGAATCTAGAGTTTATGAATATTAGTACTGCAGCTGAACTAATAAGCATATATTATATTACCACCCAGAAAAAAACAGGCTCCTTTTAAGTATTCGGGAAACAGAAATACTAATATACAAGAAGTAAAAACTATAAAATCTACATTTATTTACAGGAATCAACAGAACTGCTCTTGGGAAATTTCATACACATGCATAACATCTACAATAAAGCAATCTTCAGATGCATCCTGCTGATGAGCTGGAAACATGGCTCAGTGGTTAAGTTGCATCCTGCTGAGCCTCCCAAAAGAACCTCTATGAAGACAAGTGCCAAAGAGAACATTCCTCCTCCCAGTGCTGTTTTCCATGTTACAGGAAACAGCATTAGCATAGAAAGAAGAGTTTAGGCTTACAGTCCACAGAGGGATCACCTACCAGACATAGAACATAAGCAACTTCCATGGGCTTAAATGGAAAACCCTACTCCCTCAAGAATGAGCAAAAGTTAAACAAGAATACTGCTGATGAGTTCCAAAGTCTTCAGATGGAGCTCTGTCCATCAAAAACACTAATATGTGTGACAAATGCCTACCCTTGTATAATGTCATCATTTAAAACAAATGACTTCGTTTCAACTCAAGAAATGAAAACCTGAGTCCTATTTTCTTTTTCAGATACCAACTTTGCTTTGTCTTGGTCAACCTCCCTTCCTCTCCCACCCCCACATCTCATTTCAGTTCATTTAGCTCACCCTTCTAGTCGACACATTTTCCTCCGTCTCAGAAACAATGTCAGCCTTGCCTCTTCCATTAGTTTTCTAAAGCTATACAGTGAGCTCCCCAAAGGCCATCTCCACCTTCGATGGATTGTAAAGATCATGAAGCCAAGACTATATCTGATTTATTCTAGCATGCTCAACAACCACAAATACATTTCTTTACTTACTGAGACATTTATCATAATTAAATTCATTCATTCAATTTTTTCATTCAAAAAAGTTTCTGCTGTGTGTAGTGAATTGTACTAAGAACTGGGGAACCCTTAAAAACCAATGAGTTTTTTCTTTTTTTTTAAGTATTTTTCCTCATCTAAGAAGTCAGAAATGCAATGAAGAAGGGACTATGGGGCAAGCTAGACACACAGGAAAGATCACTGAGTTTTACAGGCAGGAGCTAGAGGAGGCCTTGCTGAGAAGGCGATGACCTTTGAGTGAAGACATGGTGAGAGCAAGCATTTAGATACCTGGGGAGAAAGACTAGGCAGAGAAAACAGTCAGCAGAAAGCCCTGGAAGCCACAGTCCTTGTGTAGGTAAGCTCAGGCTTACATTGTTTAGAAGAGGGATAAAGAAGTCATTAGTAGGTAACAATGGGCCCACAAGCATAAGCCCTGGAGAGGCTGAAAAGAAGCAAGCAGAGATAAGAGGTGATAATTAAATATGGAGCATATCACATGCAGTGATTATTACCCCATCAGCAGAAATTGAATATGAAATATTTTAATGGATTGCATACACAGTTTAGCTACAAAGCAAAACGCTATTAAATATTCAATAGGCCCTAATAGTTTAAGAACTGCAAGAAATTGTTCCAAAATGCAATAAAGAAGTTTGGTTTTGATTTGGTTTTGAAGACAGGGTCTCATTCAGCCAGGTTGGGCTCAAATTTGCTATATAGCTGCAGATGACCTTGAGCTCCTGGTCTTCCTGCCTCCACCTCCGACATGTCAGGATTATAGGTGTGAACCACCACGTCCAGCATCAGGAAGGCATTACTGAGTGGTGAGACTACAGATGAATCTCCTCTCCATCCCAAATATTCCAAAATGTGTGTACTGTTTTCATTACAAAGTGAAGTAAGCATGGCCTTAAAGAATCACAACACCTCAAAAAATAAACAAGAATTTATCTTAGCCCTCTATCAAGCAGTGTAGAAGACATGACAATATAATTTTCTAAAGTGGAAATAAAATCTTAATCAGGAAAAGTTTTTTTTTTTTTAATCCAGGTTAAGAAATATAACTGACCCAAGTTCAACATTTTGCCTCAATCAAGCAGTTCACTAATTCTCCTAGACCCTCCATTCGAGCCTGCTGGAGTTTCTCAGAATGCTCTTTAGGCTCCTGGAATTTCCAAGTTCCTCTGAGGATTCAATTTGCCCTTTATTAGTCATGATAACAATGTGAATCCCACAGCAAGTTCTACTGCTAACTAAAACTGTCTTTGTTTCTTCCTTTAGCCCCCAAATCACCACTAATCTCCCCACAATTGTAAGAATATTTTTCAGACAATCATAACTGGAAAGGACTGTTGGGGGTAGGGTGGGAGTTCTGTTCACCACAGAGTATCATGCCCAAATCCACACCATTTCCTGTTTGGAGTTTGGTTTTGGTTGGTTTGTATGGCGGCTAGGACTGACACTAGAGCGTCACACATGGCTAGACAACCACTCTACCACTGGTCCTCTTTTAACATTTTTATTGTGAGTCTCTATCAAAGCTGCCTAGGCCAGCTTTGAACTCATTCCATCATTTGAACTTTATCCCATCATTAGAAATTTAATATAAAATATTTTATTTTCAGGGCCTAGGCCAGCCCTGAACTTGTGCCTCCCAAGCAGCTGGGATTACAGGCCTAGGCCACCAAACCAGAACCATCCCATCAAGAGAAGCTATAATGGATTCTCAAGGAATGCCTGGTTGAATCCAGTTCTCTGTGAGAGGAAAAACATTGAAATACCAAAATCTTGTCCCTGTTAAATCACTATTGCAGATTTTCTTTTTCCAGACGGAATCTCATGTAGGCAAGACCAACCTTGAACTCTCAGGAATTCTCCTTACACCACCCCACACTTGAGTTTGTGCATTGGCAGGGATCAAACCCAGGGTTTCATCTGTGCTAAGCAAACATTTTACCAGCTGAGGCACATCCCAGTTTTGAATGTATCCTTTAACTCTGAAAGTTCTCACTAGCTTTCCTCTACATTTTAATGGTGTTTACATACAGTGATGTTCTATGTATTGTGAGTAACTGTAAACACTGCAAGCTCTGTCTTCTAAACTAAGCTTTGAACTCACACTTCCAGCTACCAGGAGAACACCTCTGCCTCTATACTTTCAGACATGTCTGGAACTAACAAACCTCACTGCAACCCTCTCCTACCCTGGTGTCTCATCTGGTAATGGCATCATAGCAACTATTTTAGTTCAGTGCCCTCTATAACCTTCAAGCCAGGCCCCATGCACACTAACATTATTTGCCAGAAGCCATATATTCCAGGCATCTTCCCCAAGCCTGTCACTCACATGCATTCTTTCTGGGCCTTCCTTCTTATTCTTAGGCATGGAATAAACTTAGCCAGGGGCCTGACACTAGCACCCAGCTGCCATGCCAATCACGCATCTACTCCAAGGCAAAGGAGTTCTCCTTCTACCGTCAGGAGTGTGCAGAGAATTCTGTTTAAACTTTGGTTTGCAGTATTTATCACGGGCTGCCTGATCTGAGTCATCTTTGGCTGAGTCTTTCCATGTTTATAATCTAATTGTGAGCAAGACATGTGCTTTTTTGCCTGCTGCTGAATTTTTCTAAGTGTTGTCAGCCATGCAAGAGGACCCAAAATCCTCTAAGCTATCAGATGCATGGAAGTTAACTGACAGGATCTCAGATAAAAATGACTAGAAAGCAGACATTGCTGAATCTGGAAACATCAGTCAGACTGTGCTGGCCTTTCAACCTTTCTGTCTGGGTCTACTCAGCAAGGAGGGCAAGGGCTTTCCTGTGGAACTACAATGAACAGTGGGGCAGAATGAATGCTTCATTTTCTTGACATGACAATAATCCTCTCCCCAACAAATCATAGTCCGATTTGTTAAGGCAAGCAACCCCTTAACAAAGGGCAATTCTGCTTTAGCTGCTGTGTTCTTCCATTCTGAGAACACACCACCCTTATCATCCCCTGATTAGACTTCTAAGGAGCTGGGGGAGGGAGTCTTTGTTTAAGGCTCCCACAGTGAAACCTGCCTATAATGAATAACTCCACCTGTCTCTTCCGTTCCACAAGTGGTTCCAGGCCTTCCCCTGGCACTTCATTTTCTACCTAACAAAAGGCTCACAGATGCCTAGCACGTGCTCTCAAATGCCCCTCCTCCCTTCGCTTGAGACCCAGGGGCAGCAGAGCCCTAGTGGAAAGAACACACCCTGCAATGGCATTATTCATCTTGAGTGTCACACAGCTGGAAATGGTTTTCTGTTTCCCCCTTCATAACAGGCATTTGAATCACTGACAAGAACTCTGCTGAATGAAGTCAGTCTATAGTCAAGTAGAGTCCATGAGGGCTCTTCTGGCTTCTGCTTGTCACCTTTGATGGCAACCTTGGGTGCAGCCTCTAAGACCATGGGGAACAGAGACAAATGGAAAACATGCTGGCATGATTACACACAGATGTATAAAAATATACACATGCGTGCAAACAAGCATATACAGTGATCTAGGCTTGGGTAACCAAAGGCCAATAAGAGAAGGCTCTAGGGCAAATCAGTGATGAAACAGCTACCTTAGACAGACAGCTGAAGTGGCAGAGATCACATCTTCAGACACGTGTGTCCAGTTCGGAGCACTACAAATTCTTCTACATTTACAAATGAATACAGTGCCTCTCTTCTGGTTGGACACTTTCTATATTTGTATCCTTAAGGGTTCTCAACAAGCCCATCAAATTCAGACACTAGACTCAGAATTTTCTAGGAAGACAGCCATAAACTAAGCATAGAAACTTAAACACAAGTTGGATCAAAAGTAGGAATATCCAGAAGGAAATGGAAACAAGCCAAGGCTACAGCCACAACACAGCTTGTCTGACTGCATTATTACAACTCACAGGTTAATCTTGGTGAACTGTTTTAAGTTTATAAAATGGAAGGCCTGGATACCAGACTCTGACTCCTTCACCCAGGGGAGACACTAAGAGGACTTTGAAGAAGCTGCTGAAACGGGAGAATCACTCAAAAATCGTATCTGTGCATTTGAAGGCATTTCAGAAAAACTTCAGTAGGTCACATAATATGACAGAAAAAAAAATGAGGCACAGTGTGGATGACGGTGACCCCAGCGCTTAAGAAGTAGAGATGGAAAAACTGCAGGTTGAAGGCCAGCCTGAGATGTGAGATTCTGATGTGAGTGTGAGTGTGTGTGTGTGTGTGTGTGTGTGTGAGAGAGAGAGAGAGAGAGAGAGAGAGAGAGAGAGACAGAGACAGAGACAGAGACAGAGAGAGAGAGAATGCTATTTCCACAGTAGAAGAA
Organism: Cricetulus griseus; assembly: GCF_003668045.3. Taxonomy (NCBI): domain Eukaryota; kingdom Metazoa; phylum Chordata; class Mammalia; order Rodentia; family Cricetidae; genus Cricetulus; species Cricetulus griseus. Next base: position 85,304,501 of record NC_048595.1, on the reverse strand, counting down.
GCCTTACCCCACTTGTTCCCACCTGTCCCCCAAGTGTAGACAGACATTTAAGAAATACCCACAGAACATAGAATGACTGAATGAGCCATCTATGAGATTAAAGAAAGGGCCCATGAAAATAGAGACTAGACTTAGGAAACAGATATCATCAGTACATGTTCCTAGTTCACAGATATAAAAAGAAAAGCCCTTTGACTTACCGGGACACAGCAGAGCTCCTTCTAGATGCCTCCTGACTCCCTCTAGCTTGATCTCTTTTGTTCTCCCCTAGGCTTGGTTTATCTCCCAGGGTCCTTCCAGATTCTAATCTTCTATGGTTCCTCCCCCATCTTCAGCATCTCCACTTCCACTGCCTTGACCCTTGACTCAGAAGGCCAGGTGTCCCTTGTCCCTTTGCCTTTGATGTTCCCAGAGCACCAGGAACCCATCACTGGAAACCCTCACTAGATTCTTGGTTGGCGGGGGGTACCCTGCATTGTTCATTTCTGTCCATTGCTGGTACTTAGCACAAGGCCTATTTGTACCAGCAGTCAGTTAGATACCTCTGGGCTTGAGCAAATCTTACCTCCTCTGCCCCACATCTACCTTCCTCCAAAGAGGCAGGACTACTTTATTGGGGCAGAAATTCAACGAGGAGTCAGGAGAATCACTGGGACGCAGGGAAAGAAACCTGAGTGTAGCAGACTTACAGGAAGACTAATCTAATCCATTGTTTCAAATTTAGACAATGAAAAGAAAAAAAGAAAAGGAAATTCAGGTGTGGTAGTGGTTCATCCAAACCCTTGGGGTCTTTGAGGCAGGCTGGATTTCATAGAGCTGGGGCTAGCCTGAGCTACAGTACAAGACCCTGTCACAAATGCAAGGAAAGGGGGAGGCTGAAGTGCATGAAAACGGGAGGTGGCAAACTTGCTGAAGAGAATAGTTCAGAGTAGCCCATTGCCCCTCCCCTCAGGGACACTTGCATCTTGCATCTCTGGAATCACAGGCACACAGAATGTCTCCAGCAGACAAAATGATCCGTTAAGTGACAGTTTCAAACTAAGCAGAGATCCAAAGCTACATGTTACTAGCCAAGCTTTCTTTCCCCCTTTAGAGGAAGGGACTGACTTTGAAAGCATTTTCCTTTATTTCTATGCTACCACAAGCACACCCCAACCTACCCCACTCAGGCTCGTACATGTTTGTTTTAGCACTGGACTAAAGTTAAGAGTCTGCCCTGTCATTATATCACTTTTTTAAAACAGTACCACAAAAAGAAAATAAATTATAACCTAAATCCATGGATGCATTAAAATAGTTCCCTTTCATTTTCAGAAGGGGGAAAAAAAAAACACTGACTTTTATGTGAACCTCAGGGTTAAGGTTTGCATGTCAGTGGTGGGGTGGTGGGAGAGAATGTCCAGGCATTAATACAAGTTCCTTGGCCCTGTGCCAGTAAGCAGGTAGTGTAAGAATAAATGCTACACTGAAACCACACGAACTTACTAAAACAAAGAACCAAGAGATTTAAATACAACCCCCCACTCACTAAAAAAAAATGACCCTTTGAGAACCCTAAAATAAAGTATGTCAACTTGGACTTACTAATTAACTATTTGATTTTTTTAACCATGCCAAACCTAAGTCCCCACACCTTGCCAAAGATTTTAAAAATAATAAACAAATTAATTAAAAACTACTAAGAGAATCATGCATTCAAATTGTATCCGGAAGACAACAAAAAATGCTAACCTAATCGCTTCTAATGATCTGTCTCCTTAGCAGCCTAGCATTCTAGACTCAAGGGTAATTCAAAGTCTTTACCCAAATCAGCTTGACATGCAACTGAAAACTCATCCATTCTCATGTGGGGCACAAAGGCAGAGGGTAGGAGGGAGGTCCTGCCCTCTCCTGAAGGAACTCCACTAAGATTCCCCTGAGATATAACTAGCTAACTGCCTCAGAGATGAAAAACTAAAATCTGTACAAATTACCCTACAAAACTGAGCAAGGCACTTCTATTGGAGTATTGGAAATTAAACTCCACAGAGAATTCTTAGGGCTTTACCCGCCCCCCAGTCCTTTAAAAAAGGCATGAACTCTATTTCTGCACTAACACTAATCCTCTCGTCTGTACTACACATATTCCACACTGTGGTTAAGATACTATGTATAATATAAACAGGGTCAAGAAAGTCAGTGTGGAGAAGAGTCATGTTTAAATTAGCATTAACCAGCAAGCTGTTCCCCAAACAGAAAAAGGAAAGCACCAATGCTCACCCAACTTTGTCTCTAAAGAAGGGCTCAAAAGGCCCCACGAGGCCCTGGGCAACCCATGAGCCCCATCCATCCTGACCAAGTTAAGTTTCCCAAAAGGAAGCTATCATTTGCAGGGGGTAAAGGGGAAGAAATGGCATGCAGACTGTTCTAGACGCTTTAAGTAATAACATTAAATAAAACGGCAATGGTGCCACACAGCTTACTACCCACGAGTTTACAGTGGAACACAGAGAACACACATTCAACCCTCAAACATTTCACCTCCACTTTGTAGCTAAGCAGTATGACTCAGGGTCTTCATGCATCTTAGGGTTAAACAATGCCATGACATAGATCCTTCAAGTAACACCCAGGCCTCCTCCATCACCAAGGACCCTGACAACCACTTCTGAGTGCCCCACTCTCCCATTGCTCTCTTATGACACAGGCATTCTTCCAGCTGTTTGTCTCCCCACCACAGTTAGAATTTATTTCTGCCCCCCCCCCCCGCCCCAGCCTGTCAAGGTTCTTAAGACTTCTCCGTTACCATGCAGTGAAGCAATAGGACACATATACAGGCTTCACTACCTACACCACCGCTATCTGTATTCCCCACCTTCTGCACTTCAGCTCCTTCTAGAACTTCCTTTTCATCTTCTTCGTACCTGTTACAACAAGAATCCAATGGCTGCTTCGTGGATTAAAGTTTTCTCCTTCTCTCCCAGCAGCCTAACTCACCCACAACAGATACTTAAATGCTAACACCATAGAGACTTGGAATTATTCTGCTTTGCAAAAGGTAAGAAACCAGACAGAAGTAAGATGCTGACTTAGTTGGCAAAATCAGAGCTGGCTTATGTGTCGGTTTTCAGGACATCATACCTCACCTTCAAAGCAAATCACGTTCCTCACACGTGCAGGCATGATGCTATCAAGGAAGGGAGAGAGGAAGGAAGAAGGGAGGAAGTAATGGAGAGATGGGGAAGGGAAGAAGGAAAGGCAGAAAGTCGTGATGAAGGCAGAGAGAGAGAGAAGGCAAGGAGAGAGTGGGTAGGGATGCAGAGAAGGACAGGGAGGGAGGGAGGGAGGGGAGGGAGGGAGGGAGGGAGGGAGGAGGGAGGGAGGGAGGGAGGGAGGGAGGGAGGGAGATGCTGAGGGTAGGTGGCCACACATTAAGCATAGACATTAAAATTTTGACCTTAACTAAACTTCTAAAGACAGTCTGAGTTGACTACTTGTAGCTCCCCAGTGAAGTCAGCATGATGCTTTCTGTTCAGAGTACAAATTTTTATACCATGCATCTGAAGTAGTCCTTTCCCCTAAAAACAATCACAAATTTCAGGCTGTTATTGCGTGCAAAGACTTGGCCATTAGGGTTTACTCTTCCCTTGCATGGCCCACTAGGTCAAACAGAGCAGATTCCATAATACCTGACATCTTTGATACAATCTGAAAAACATAATCAAATTACATTCTGGAAAACACTGGCTTTGCACGAAAACAGAGGTTTCTAAAATGCTGCCACTTAAAGTCTCACTTCTGTGACTTCTTACCCATCACTCACAGGATGCTGAGCTCTGGATGGCCACAGCAGCTGAGGATGCAAAGAGCATGATGGGCAAGTGATGGATGCCTTAGGGGTCAGACCGCAAGGGTCGCTTAGACCTGGCTTCAGTTTTAAGCAGCTTCACCAGGCTGTAATAAGAAAGTGTTGCTGTTTCCCTCGTGGGCAAAGAAAGGAAAAACTGGAGAAAAACCAACTCCCCACTTAAGTTCCTTACCTCCAAGCAGCCGCCTTCCTGGTGGTTGTTTTTGTTTTTTGTTTTGTTTTTTTTTTTCCATTTTCATTCTGCTGCTCTCCCATTTCTCCACTAGATTGATTAATCCTTTCCCGTTTCCCTTCCTCAGATCAACTATTCTATCACGGAGAAGTCACCCACCAGCAGCTCCCGGTTATTGGAAAGGTGGATGGAACAGCAGAGATCATCCCACCCATTCATTTTCCTGAGGACACCAAGACCAGGAGCTCAGAACAGGCTCGGGTTGCACCGCCAGGGGACGCTGTGTACAAGGGGGCCCCGATGATGAGGCCCAGTTCTGCAGCCTCACTTCTCAGCCCTTCTGCCTCAAGATGCTTGCCTCTCTTTCTGCATTTTTTCCAAGTTAACACGCAAGACCAAAGAAAGGAAAAATAAAGGTTAAAAAAATAAAAAATACGGCTTTCATATACTTAAAGCTCTGGTGATTATTACTCAGAACTTTGCATCTGGAGAACCAAGGGCAGAAACTCGGTGCTATTACAGCTGTGTCTTCACGTAGTTCAGTGTGGTGTGCATGGCCTTAAGCCTAATTGACCCCTCTGTCTTGGTATTCATTCTATCTGACCAAAGAATATGTTCTTCCGTTTTCTAAGACTTTGAAACTCAGACCTCTGACTTCACAATCATGTTAGGTGAGCAAAGGACACTTACACAAAAGGACAAACGCGCAACACTACCGGAAAGAATGGAGAGGATTCTGCTTTAATATCTAGCTACCGTTTCCTAGTTGCAGTTAGCAGTAGGTATCTATGACGATGGCTATAGCTTAAGCTTTCACAAGCCTGTAGTCGCTGGAAACCCACACGGAAGAAATCTCTGTAGTCTCAACTAAAAAGAAAAAGAAGAAAAAAGTCAAAAGAAAGAGAGAAAGAAAAGGGGAGGAGAGGAAGAAAAGAGGTCGGAGAAAAGGAACAGTCCAGGGCCCCAGCCTGGAAGCAGCAACAAGCCCTGGATGCCTCACATCAAAGGCCAAATGGCAGCAAAGAAAAAGCAGCCTAAAGTTTAAAACTATCCACGGTAAACTCTTTCCCTACAGGAGCAAACACAACGGATCAACCCATTCAAGCAAAGCCAGGTCCCTCCCCTGCCTTGCATTTCCCAGGTACTGGCTAAGCCTCGGGCGGCTTCAAGGAAAGTTTAAATTCCTTAGACTCAAGGGACGACAAAGTCACCAGTGAGAAGTGAGCTGAGCGCGGGGCGCTGGGACACCCGGGCCATCTAAGTTCTCCGGGACGCGGCACCCAGGAACTTGGGGCGCCCCACGCCAGTCCCCTTGCGCCCCCAACCCGACCCAGGTAACCAACCCGAGGCCACCTACGTGTCACTCGGACGGACCCTGGGGCGCACTGACCTGGCCAAAGGGCAGGAGGGCCGCTGGGCGGCTGCGGCGGCTTCCCTCCCGGGCTGGGTTCCACTGGCTGGTGCGGGAGGCCAGGGCAGCCTCGCCTCCTGCAGGCGGCCTCACACACGCGCGCACACCCACCCACTCCGGGCCCGCGGGCGCGCGCACTCGCAGGCGCTCACGCGCACTGGCTACAAAGCCGCGGGTGGTGGGACAGTGCGAGCCGATCGCGCCGATAGGAGGCGGGGCCGTCGCCACCCGCGCCGGGGGACAGCCGGCAGCCCTCGCCTTTACCTGCTATGTCCAGCTCCGCAGTCCCTACAGCCCCCGGGCCAGCCCAGCCCAGCTCAGCCCAAGCCTCACCCGGGCACGGCCGTGAGGCTACGAGGGTAGCGCCGCGCACGGGAACAAGACTCACCGCGCGTCACTATGGCCCAGTCCCGACTTCCCGGGCTCTGCGAGCTGGCGGGCAGCAGGGAAAGAAGCTCGGGTGCCAGCCTCCTTTCCTCTTCCTCCCTTCTGGCGCTTTCTGCCTCATCCACGTTGCACAAATCAGCAACTCCCCGCACCCCTAGGCGCCTTTCCTCAGCAGCTCCGCTTACCTGCGTGACACTCCCAGCGCCCTGACTCCCGTGGTCCCCTCCCCCAGTCATTCACTGAACTTCCCGAGCTGCTACGGGTGGGGGTGGCGGGTGAGGGGAGCCTAAACTTCCCATTCAGTACCTTCCTGGCGCTCTCCCCCAACCTTCCACATGAGACACACCCACCCGGGACACCCCTGCCCCCTCCTGAGCTTACCCCAGCGCCTGGCCGCTTGCAGAGCTTTGGTTGACTCCCTGCATGGTGCATTTTTGTCTTGTTGCTTTTCCCTCCTCATTTGAAAAGACCTGGAAAACAGCGCGCGGAGCCTGAAAAAAAAAAAAAAAAAAAAAAAAAAAAGACTTGGTGTATGGCCTCCTCCTAGCTGAGCTTCTAAACTTTTCAGACAGTGCGAAGTTTTCGAAGTTTCAACCAGCGCGGTCCTGGACTGCAGGCCAGAAAGAAAGGGGAGACTTTCCCGCTGAGGAAAAAAAAGGGGGGTGGGGGTATGCTTGTATGCTTCTCTGTGGCTTTACAACTGCAAATCAAAGCGACTGTGGCTTTGCGTCCCTGGCTCTATGATTATAAATTTCTCTTCCGTTCTCCTAGTGTAACTGCAAGGACAAACTATGATTTTCATGAAGTAATTAAGGGCGGGGAAAGCACACCTGGAGGTGTGGGCGGGGAGCAGAGCCCAAGAATCATTTTCTGGAGAACACCAGCCTAGAACCCTTCCCATCACCCAGTAGACCAAGGAGCAGAAAGAGGATTTTCCTACCATGCCATCCACCCACCTGCTGCACACCCCAGGCCCCCTGGGGTTTCCAGAGTCATCAGAATTCTCTGCCTCTATCCATAGCTTAGTCCTCCATGCATCAAAAGCAGATGCCTGGGAGTAAAGGTCTAACCATCTCTAGCCTGAGGGACATCTAGGGTTGTCAGAACACAGAAAAGTAGGAGTAGCTGACAGGGACTGTAACTGATAGGGAATGAAAGACAGTGAGGGAATGGATTGCCAACCCCATTGATTTGTAGAAAGGGGTCACTGACAACAGCGATGGACACACAGCAGCTAAGACACTGGGGGGTGGAAAGTTTTCAAGCCTTCAGCAGGTTGTGACTGGAAGGGACCATGGCCATTTCCTTTCTGTGGTTTTTCGCAGTGCTCAAGGCTGAATTGTAAAGCTGGTCATTTATTATCCGAAGCTGTTCATTTTTAAAAATTATTGTTCAAGCTACACAGGCATAGTGACACCCACCTGTAATCTCAGCCCAGGGGAGCTTGAGACAGGATGAAGAGTTTCAGGCCAGCCAGGGCTATATAGCAAGACCGCCTCTATAAAAAAAACCAGGGGGAAAACTGTTCAAATCTCTTTTTAAAAGACTCTGCTTTCCAAACTCCTTTTCTATCAATTTATAACTTATTTGATGATTATCTACTTAAAATACAAAACTACTCCCAATTACTGCTAATATAGTCATACCCAGTACTAACTGTTCTTGACAACAAACAGAAATGAATCCAATAGGGTAGCAGGTGTTAGTTGGAGGTACAGTACTTGCCTAGCAAGTACAAAGACCTGAGCTTGAGCCCCAGCACCACAAAAAAACAAATAATAAATAAACCTATAAATATAAACCACTTCCTATCACAAATAATGATGGCTGATCTTAAACTATTAGGAACTTGGGATGAATAGGAAGCCAACAAGTATTATATATAAGAATATAAGAATACATTGAAAGGGGTTATCACCTAACTATAACTACTAAATTCAGAATAATACTATTTATTGCTTAATTTTCTTTATCTTTCTACTTTCTCTACCTGTTTTGTTTCTCAACATCAATACTTCTATATTTAATGAAAAGAATATTTTAAAGGGATTACCATGGTTAGCCATTCCTCACTGGTTAAAGGCTCAAGGTAAATGGACTTCTCTGAGCTTGCACTCATGTTGATTAGTTTTAATATGTTGGTTTCATCCCTTGCCTTCTTGAGGAATGTAGTTATTTCTATCCCAACTATGTGTCAACTACTGGAACTACCCTGCGGTCCTTGCCAGCCTCAAACGGGGATGCTTGTCCTCATTAAACTAGTGTATTCACCAGTACATTAGGGTGAAAAGATGGACCTCAGAAGTAATTGCTAGCCTAACATGTGCTGGTTTTGATCCCCACCACCACATATGCATACACATGCATACACATATGTATGCATACAAATATTCATGCAATATACACATACACATATGCATATACACATACCTACATGCTCACACATACACACATACAGATGCACACATATAAACACACACAGACACTCTCTCTCTCTCTCTCTCTCTCTCTCTCTCTCTCTCTCTCTCACACACACACACACACACACACACACTGAGTTACTTGCTTTATCTCTTCCTTATTCCATCTACCACAGCTGCAAATGAAATAAACAAGAGGTCTGCCTGGACAGACCTGTCTTGCCGACAAGCAAAGGCCTGTCTAAATGAGACGGCTCTGCAGCCAGCTTTAGGTCAACAACCAGAAGTAGGTTAGGTGTCCAGCACAAAGAGACAATGAGATACATACAACAGTAGTGTCAAAACTAGACTAAACCATCAAAACCAGTTCCAAATGAGGTCCAAGTCTGTAAGACAGGATGGCAACTGTGCACTGTATGTCACAAAATTCTAAGTTTTCTCCTGCTGGTTTTGCAGGTTGTTAAAATGCAGGGTCTTACAATGTAGCCCAGGTTGTCCTGGAACCCTCTATGAAACGAAAGCTGGCTGGTCTCAAACTCTCAGCAATCCTTTAACCTCCCTAATGCTGGTAGCACAGGCATGAGCCATACTCTGAGTTGCCTTTATCCAGCACAATGTATTTGAATGAGTTCCTTAAAATCCTAGCATCAAAAATAAAAATTAAAAAATTAAAAAATAAATAAATAATAATAATAATAAAAATCACCAGCACTCAACATCACCAGCACTCAGAAGGCAGAAACATGAAGATCTCTGTGAGTTTGAGGCCAGTCTGGTCTACAAGGTGAGTTCCAGGTCAGCCAGGACTACACAGAGAAACCCTGTCTCAAAAAAAAAAAAAAAAAAAAATCCTAGCATCTATGATGTTGTCTGGGTGTGAATAGAAGAGGGTGCCTAGTTACACTTTATTTAGTGTCTGTCTGGAGCCCTACTGTCCCTCCACTTAGTCTCCCATCCCACTTTTTTTTAGATGGTCACTCTAGTGCTCTCTGTTGTAAATAGTCTCCCCTGTGCTCTACTAAACAGCATATCCCTGAAGGCCGTTCTTCAGCTGACTGCAGTAGAGGCAAAAACAGCCAATCTGCTCGGGCTGACAAGCATGAGGAAAAACACTTGCAGCAACCTGGGAGAATGGCTGGGACTTGCAAGTTCAGTGAAGGACCAGGTTTTGAGGGCAGTGACAGAGTAGGCCATCTGATGTCATGTGGCCTCCACATATATGGGTGCCTGTGCATACACCACACACAAACACATGCATGTTTTGTAAGACATCTTAAAGTACACATATTATCTAGTGGTCCAAAACTTGTAAACAGAGGACTGGGGTTTGAAAAGCCATCTGTCATTTCCTTTGATGCTGTCATTTGTTCAGATGGGTTTGCTGGCTTTTCTCCCTACTTCACTCTTCTTCCCTGAGCTCCCTTCCCTCTGGGGGAGGAGTGGGTTCTACTAGCCAGCAACCAAAACAATCAGTTCAAAGATCTGCCTGGAACTTTCCCTCCCCTCTTTAATAGAGAAATTGATTCAAGAATATATTTGGGGAAATGGCATCCTTTGAGGTGTCAGCCTGCTTGACAAAGGGGCTCTTCCTTCTCCTGGTATTCAGCCTCTCTCTAGTGTTTTTTCCCTGGGGATGGAACTTATCCTTAAAGACACTTTCTATTTTAAAAGGCCAGAGGCAAATCCAATTTAAAAGAAAGAAAGAAAGAAAGAAAGAAAGAGAGGGAGGAGGGAAGGAAGGAAGGAAGGAAGGAAGGAAGGAAGGAAGGAAGGAAGGAAGGAGTAACTCTCTTTAGAAAAGAAATGGCCTGGTAATAGCCAGAACCTGGAAGCAACCTAGATGTCCCTCAACTGAAGAATGGATAGAGAAAATGTGGTACATTTACACAATGGAGTACTACTCAGCAGAAAAAAAAACCCAAAACAAAAAAAAAATGGAATTTTGAAATTCGCAGGCAAATGGATGGAACTAGAAGAAACCATTCTGAGCGAGGTAACTCAGTCACAAAAAGACAAACATGGTATGTACTCACTCATATATGGATTTTACACATAGAGCAAAGGATTACCAGCTTACAATCCACACTGCCAGAGAAGTTAGGAAACAAGGAGGACTCTAAGAGAGACATACATGGTCCCCCAGAGAAGGGGAAAGGGACAGCATCTCCTGAGCTAACTGGGAGCATGGGGGGAGGGAAGAGGGGACTAGGAGAATGAGAAGGGGAGAAGAGGAGGGGTGAGGAGGACATAAGGGAGCAGGAAGTTTGAGTTGGGGGAAGAATAGAGGAGAGCAAGATAAGATATACCACAATACAGGGAGCCATTATAGGTTTAAAGAGAATCAGGGACTAGGAAAATGTCCAGAGATCTACAAGGATGACACCATCTAAGCAACAGTGGAGAGGCTACCTTAAATGCCCTTGCCTGATAATGAGATTGATGAGTAACTTATATGCCATCCTACAGCCTTCATCCAGCAGATGATGGAAGTAGAAGCAGATACCAACAGCTAAAAACTAAACTGAACTGGAATCCAGTTGCAGAGAAGGGGAAGTGATGAGCAAAGGGATCAAGGCCAGGGTGGTGAAACCCACAGAAACAGCTGACTTGAACAAGGAGGAGTGTTGGGAGCCAAATCTCAGGGCTTGGCATGAGATCCTAGGCCATGCTTGGCAGGCCACGTAGTTAACCTTTACATAGCAGCTCCTTAGAACCTCAGCTCAAGAAAAGAAACAACTTAACCCAGTCCTCCACCCACAGTCTCAGTCACCTAGGCCACCCTTCCTGGACCTCTTACTCATAAACTCTTTATTCTGCCAAACATCCTCTCTGTGGCTTCCTAATATCCTGCCTACACTAACACCTGGCTCACAAACAACCCATTCTACCCTTCCCCATATCCTGCTCTGCCGACTATATAAGCTAGCCTGAGAGAAAAGTAAAGTTTGCCACTTGATCAGAATCCTGTCTTGTGGTCGTTCTTTCTGTGTCTCTTGTTCCCCATTCCCTATCCATGACTCTCTTGCCCCAGGTTTAAGTCCTGCAGGTCGGGACAGAGGAGCTCTTGGTCCCCAGACTGGTTGCTGGGAAACCAGCATGGAACAGATCCAGACCTCATGAATGTGGGTGTCAGTGAGGAGGCCTCAGAAATCTATGGGGCCTCTTGTAGTAGATCAGTACTTATCTCTAGTATAGGAATGGACTGTAGGAGCCCATTCCACATAGAGGGATACTCCCTCAGCCTAGACACACAGGGGAAGGCCTAGGCCCTATCCCAAAGGATATGACAGACTCTGAAGGACCCCCCCCATGGAAGGCCTCACCCTCCCTGGGGCGCAGAAATGGTGTGGGATAAATGGGGTGTTAGTGGGGAGAAGGGGAGGAGGGGAGGGAGAGGGAACTGGGATCAACATGTAAAACAATCTTGTTTCTAATTTAAATAAAAAAAATGGAGAAAAAAAAAGAAAAGAAATGGCAGAAGGACACTCCAGGAATGGGCACTACAAGCTGAACCAAGTGTGTAGCTTCCTGGTATGCACAAGGGCAGCAAGGAAGTTAGAACTCAAAGCCAAGCGACCACTCATTTGCCTGTATCTTATCACATATCTCTTCATGAATAACTCAAGTAATGCTGGAAGCCTCCAAGGGCTGATAATTCCTTCTCCCTATCTAGCTAAAAAACAGAGATTTATAAGCAAGGGAAGGCAAAGCAAGTGAGAATACAGGTGCACGTGTTGTACACTCCATTTCAGAGCTAAAAGCAGATATAACAACAAAGAAATGATTGGAAAGGTGGGCAAAATATTACTGCATAAAACAGTAAGAGGACAGGAATGGTTCTGGTAAAACAGATGAAAAAGAAAGAAGAAATGACTATGAGTATGAAGATTCCAATTACACTTTTAGTAGATTTTTTAAAAACTAAACAAGGTTATCATTAAAAATCTCAAATCAAAACCCGTTGATATTGGCACACGCCTTTAATCCCAGCACTCTGGAGACAGAGGCAGGAGGATCTCTGTGAGTTTGAGGCCAGTTTGACCTACATAGCAAGTTCCAGGACAGCCAGGGATATACACAGAGACCTTGTCTCTAAAAACAAAACAGAAACAAACACAAAACAACACAAAAAAGAAAAGAAGATCTCAAATCCAAAATTAAAAATAGGAATCTATTTAATTAGCTATTAAATAATTTGAATTATTATTTTAAATTTTACCCACATAAAAGATCAACATTTTTGGTGTCTATGATTGACCAAATATTCACATACAGATAACCTCAAAGCATTTCAAAGAGCTCAGCATAGTGGTGCATGCCTGCTACCCCAGCGCTCAGGAACCTTAATCAGCAAGATCACAAGTTCAAGGCCAGCCTAGACTATGTAGTAAAACCTTGTCTCAGGAGAAAAAAAAGTTTCAAAGAACAGAAAAAAAAGAGCATCTCAATAATTTTATGAGCTAATAAATCTTATTGCTAAAATTAAACAGCCATAAAAATAAACCAATGCCATTATAAGGAATGAAACTAAATTCTGCACACAATGTTGTCAAAGCAAGTTCAGAAATGGGTTTTAACATAAAAATATGAGGCTAGCACCACAAATGTAAAGCTGGTTAGTTGGTTGGTTGGTTGGTTGGTTGGTTGGTTGGTTGGTTGGTTGATTTTGTAGTGAGGGGGAATCAAAGCCTAAAGCTTGGTGCATACTTTGGCCAGTACTTTACCACTGAACTATCAACCCCACTTGTGAGAATGGTTTAATATTAGAAAATGTAAAATAATTCACCATTCATTTTGAAAATGTTCTCAAACAAAAACAGGAAAGAATTTCCCAAGCAAAATAAAACAAACATTGCTACTGACAAGCTGGTCTATAGGCGTTACTTTTTGTGATACTTTAGTAGAAATCTTCCTATTAAGATTAGTAACAAAGCTAGTTTTTAGCATGTGCATTCAACAGTGAACTCCTGCCCCTTGCCAACAAAGGAAGGCAAGAAAAATAAATTAGATGATATAAAGGTTAAAAACAAAGGGCCATCATTTATGGATAACAGAGTAAGAAATCTAAACAAAATTTATAAAGTAGTACATTAAATATAGTGATCTTCAAAACTGTTAGCCTAAGAACACATTAGAGATGGGTTCTAAACAGTCTCATTCACAATTGTAAAAGGTCTTTATGACAGCATTGATTGAAGCTAATACAAAATGCTTATAGGAGTAAAATCATAAAGTGCTGTTAAAATAATTTTCACAGATCTTGACAGACCTTGATTACGGTGGTTTCAAAGAAAATGGCCCCCCTATTAGGAGGTATGGCTTTGTTGGAGTAGGTGTGGCCTTTTGGGGGGAAGTGTGTCACTGTGGGGGGGGGGGCAGTCTTTAAATTCTCCTATGTTCAAGCCACCTCAGTGAGACCCATAGTTGTTTCTGTTGCCTGTGGATCAAGATATAGAACTCTCAGCTCCTTCTCCAACACCATGATTGCCTGTATGCTTCATGTCCTGCCATGATGATAATGGACTAAAACTCCAAAACTGTAAACTATTTTCAATTAAATGACTTCCTTTATAAGAGTTGCAGTGGTCCGAGAAAACCCACATCAACTAACCTGGGCTCATAGGGGCTCACAGAGACTGAACCAACAACTGGGGAGCCTGCATGAGACTGACCTAGGCCCTCTACATATATGTCATGATTGTGTAGCTTGTTCTTCTTGTGGGGCTCCTAACAATGGGGATAGAAGCCGTCTCTGACTCTTTGGCTGGCTTTGGGAATCCTATTCCTCATGCTGGGTTGCCTTGTCCAGTGCTTGTCCAGAGGGGAGGTGCTTAGTCTTACTGCAACTTGATGCCATGTTTTTTTTTTTTTTTTATATATCCATGATAGGCCTGACCTTTTCTGAATAGAAATGGAGGAGGTGGGTGGGGGCAGAGAGAGGTGGGGTAGGAATGGGATGTAAAAAAGGAAGACAGCGAATGAATGGAAGGAAGGATGGAAAGAAAGAAAGAAAGAAAGAAAGAAAGAAAGAAAGAAAGAAAGAAATAGACAAAGATGTATATTTTTTAAAAAAAGAAACAGTGTTGTTGTGATCATGGTGTCTCTTCACAGCAATAGAAACCCTAAAGAAATCCTAAGACAGATGTTGGTACCAGGGACTGAATTATTGCTGTTATAGCCTGGACCATGGTTTTGTTTGAAGGGATATGGACTTTGGGACTGTGGATTAGGAAAGAAGTTGAAAGCCTTAAGTGGGGCTTAATGGGCATCCCAGTAGGAGCATGGAGGACAGCGGTGCTGAGGGTGATTTGAACTGTGGGGGCCTGGCTCAAGAAGTTTTAGAGGAGAAGAATGTTAGCTTGTGGCCTAGAGACTCGTCTCATGATATTTTGGTGAAGAAACTGACTGTTTTTTGCCCTTGTCCAAAGAGTCTGCCTGAGGCTAAAGTGAAGAGTTTGGATTAATTCTGCTGGCAGAGGAAAACTCAAAACAGCCTAGTATAGACCCTGCCATATGGTTGCTAGTATTAACTCTAATGAAGGTTTATAATGAAAAGGAGCAAACTGAGCAAGAAAAAATATAAAATGTACAGATTGAGAAAGGGAGCACCAGGAAGTGGAATGGAGCTAAATACTATATTCAAGGAGATAAACTGATTAAGAAATAGAATAAAGGGAGTGGTGACCTCAGGGCAAGATCCCACCCAGCTAAATTTCCAATTTGTGAAAAGGAACTAAAGAAAAATTTAGAGCCAGGTGTGGTGGTGAACACCTTTAATCCCAGCACTTCAGAGGCAGAGGCAGAGGCAGGCAGATCTCTGTGAGTTCCAGGCCAACTGGTCTGCAGCATGAGTTCCAGGACAGTCAAACTTAGGCAATGAAGGTAACCACCCAAAACAGACAGCTGGTGAAGATGTAATTAAATGAGGTGGCCATGTTCCAGTCCCAGAAAGCAGCAGAACTTGGCAGCTTCTGCCACAGGTTCTGGTTTTAGATCAATACAAAAGAAAGGGGACTCTTCCTTTTCAACTAAGGAAAACTGCTGAGGCCAAGCATGTTTCAGAGTGTCCCTACATTGTGTGAAGCTGTGAAGGTAAAGCCTGAATTTCCTTGGAGACCCCACGATGTTAGAGATGCCAGAGCTGTGGGATACCTGCCAAGGAGAGCTTCTAACAGGAAGTGGAACCAGTCCAAGAGAAAGAAGTGTGTTGCAGTCAACAAAGCTGAAAGGAGTTGAATAACTGAAGAGTATTTTGACATCAGACATGGAGATGTGGAGTTTGGAGTTTGGCCAGTTGGTTTCGATCTTGCTTTGGTCCAGCATTTCCTCACTTTGCTCCCTTCCCTATGTTTTGGAATGGTAATATATATCCTGAGCCATTATATGTTGGAAGTATGTGATCTGCTTTTTTCATTTTGATTTTACAGGGGTTACAGTTAAGAGACAGCCATAAGTCTCTGAAGAGACTTTGGCCTTTGGACTTTTTAAGCAGGATTGAAATGGTTAAAGACTATGAGGACTTTTGAAGTTTTGCATTATGATATGGCTACAAGCTTATGGAGGTCAGGGAGTGGAATGTGGTGATTTGAATAAAAATGACCCCCACAGACTCATAGGGAGTGGTATTGTTGGAGGTGTGGCATTATTGGAGTAGGTGTGGCCTCAATGGAGGAAGTATGTCACTGGAGCATGGGCTTTGAGGTTTCAGAAGCTCAGGCCAGACCCAGTAGCTCACTATCTTTTCTTATTGCCTGTGGATCCAGATGTAGGACTCTCAGCTACCTCTAGCACCATATCTGCCTGCATGCCCGTGTCCCACCATGATGATAATGGACGGAACCTCTGAAGCTGTTGTGGGTATAGAGCCAACCTTTGAGAACCTAATCAAAGCTGTAAAACTTCTGCTCCCATAAACACACTCATTTCGTTTTGTGAGAGCCATCTTAGCTATAGTATATGTTCTTGGGAACCCAGCCAGCCTAGACTCCCAAACTCTCTAGCAGCTAGTTAACACCATTGCATTAGGAAGTTTGTATCTCTGTGGCTAAAATGTTAGAAAGAATCAACCTAGGAAGGAAAGGGCTGTTTTGGCTCGCATATCAGAGGATTTCAGTCCGCCCTTTAGGCAAGGCATAGTGGAGTGACCTGGTTAACAGCAGCAGGGTTGTGGCAGAGGCAGTTCAAAACTCAGTGGACCAGGAAGCAGACTACCAAGCCACAATGATGGACTGGGCTATAATGTTCAAAGGCCCATTCCTAGTAACCTGTGACCACTGGCCAGGCCCCATGCCCAAAGGTTCGGCAGCCTCCCCATGTACCTTCACAGCATGATGGAAAAGCACTAAAACACAAGCTGGTAGCAAACATTGAAGATTCAAACTCTAACAACTGTGTACCTGATTTCTCTCCAGCAGAACACAACACGGATGGCTTCCTTAAACTGTAGGTCTGTAAAAACTATAAAATCCTACAACATATGCTTCTTCAAGCCTTTTGTCCACTGTGGCTATCTTAGGTGGAAATACGTACACCAATGTTTTAGAGATGATACATAAATGACCACATGGAAAAAGTCAGTTGTTTTGTCTTTTCATTTTTCTTATTTTATATTCAATTTTATTTTGAGATAGCATCTCACTGTGTAACCCTGGCTTGCCTGTAACTCACCAGTTAGACCAGGCTGGCCTCCAACTGACAGATCTGCCTGCCTTTGCCTCCCCAGTTCTGTGATCTGGGGCACTACACCAAGCCTCGAAAAGGCCATTTCTGCTGACACAAACACCCTGTCTGGATTTTCATTTTACAAAATAATAAATCTTATTCTCTGTGACATATATATATATATATATATATATATATATATATATATATATATTCTGAATGTTGATTGTTCAGAGCCTCCATGGGACTCATCAGCCAGGAGTGGATAACTCAGAGCAAATGAAAGACTGGTATATTGCGCTCAGACTGAATCTCACTAAAAGAGAGCAAGATAGAGAGATGTTATATCTTTGTACAAAGATTAAGCATTGATGGTGTCTAGTTGACTGACTCTGCCAACCCTCTGTATTTCTCAGAGGCTGACCCATACTCTGCCAAAGAAAAAGGCAGAGGACACTCCAGAGTTAGGATACACACACACACACACACACACACACACACACACACACACACACACAGACACATACATACATACATACATACATACATACATACATACATACACACACCAAGTTGGCAATAGTAGGAACAAACTATTACATACCTCAAATAGGTAAAACTCATGCTGAAGGCAGCAAGATGGCTTAGCAGGTAAGAACTTGTCACCAAGCCTGACAAGTTCTATCCCCAGCATCTATACAGTAGAAAGAGGGACTTTCTGCCTTCACATGCACACCAGGGCAGGCAGTCAGTCAGCTGCCTCAAAACACACAACACACCCACATATAAATAAATACATAAATGTAGAGCAATGCCGAGCAAAAGACAGACACAAAACACTGTATGTTGTATGATTGTATAAGGTTTTTAAATGGGTGAAACTTATCAATTATTATAGAAGCAAAACTGTGATTGTCTAAGGAATGGAGACAGACTCAAAGGAATACAGGAAAAGTTTCTATGGCTAGAAAATGTCCTATCTTTTTTAGTGTGGTAGTTACAGAGTATATATAATTGTCCTAATTCATCAAACTGAATACCTAATAATTAATAATTAATAAAATGTATTGTTTGTAAATCTCACCTCAATTATTCATTAATTCATGTAGTTTGAGAAAGGGCTATGTAGCCCAGACTAGCCTCAAACTCATGATTCTCCTGTCTCCACCTCCAGACTTCTGGGATTCCAAGCATGTGCCACCACACCTGGCTCAATAATACTTTTACAAATGAAAATGAAATTATGTGGCTCCACTAAAAACAAATTAGTGGTGTAGTAATGTTAAACCATAAGACCTTTTGGGGTGATTGTTGTTATTGATACCTAACCTAAAAGCACCTAAGAACAGAAAATGATCATGTAACTATAAAACAAACCTGGCATGATCATACCCTAAGACAAGTTAGCTTTATAAGAAATATATTTAGTTTGTTTCTATGCAAAACTATGACTTCCCATTGCCAACACCCTAATTCTAAACAGACATAAAATATGCTTCCGTGGGCAGTGGTATACCGTATGTTCTGGGTTTTATAGGATATAATAGTTCTGAGATGGACCTTTATTTTGAGTGTTTTATTCCATATTGTCTTCTCCCAAAATTTGTTACTCAGGCATGCATGTGACAAGGCAGAAAACAGAAGAGCCAAAAATATTTACAGAAAGATTGAGAGGTCATTCACAGAAAGATGTGACTAGACCTGACAGGAAAACATATTTAGCAGTATGACAGTAAGAGCGTGAGGTCTGTGTATGCTGAAATCAGAGGGCCTCTGCTTCCTGGAAATGATGTTGGAAGACAGAAAAACTCATGGGAACACACTGCAAATGATGCATAGGTAGAAGGGTCCAAGTAGCAAAGCTACCCTCTAGGGACCAGGTTCCAACTCCCCCTACAGAGAAGGATGATAAAAGAGCTATGGATGCAGGGTTAGCAAGATCAGAAGGTCAAGGTTGTCCTTGGCTGCCTGGTGAGTTCAAAGCCATCATGGACCACACGAGACCCTGTCTCAAGACAACAATAAAATAAAGATGAAATGTATAATCAAATAAGGGAAGTCATAACAGCTGAGCCTTAACAGACTTCGATGATGATGTTAATTGAGTCCCCTTGTCCATGAAAACATCCAGAAAAGGAAGTCCCTTTCTGAGACTTCAAGTTTCTGAAAGATTAACATTAAAAACAACCAGACTTCTTCTCCAAGAGAGATCTGCACTGTGTGTAGAACATTAGAGAAGGTAGACTTGACCCTGTAGTGACACGTCTTGGCAGGTGCGAATGAAATGATCATAATCAACTCTAAAGTGAACTAGAGTGGATATAAACCTCCCATAATTCTTACTGTAAAGAAGAGGTCAAAAGCGCAATGCCTGTTCATTTCCACACACAGGGAGGCTGAGCCAGTCTGGGTCAGTCTGACCCCATAAAACAGATGAATGTGTTGGCCATCAAAGGAGAGATGGAGAATACATGTAGATTTGGCATTGTAGGCTTTGTCTTGGTTACTTTTCTCACTACGGTGACCAAACAACCAACAAAAGCAACTTAAGGAAGAAAGTTATGTCGGCACACAGTTTGAGGGAACAATCTATCATGACAAGGAAAGAATAGTAAAGAAAGCTGCTGTGACTGAGTGTGAAGGAAATGGTCACACTGTATCCATGTTCAGGAGACAGAGGAGTGAATGTTAGTGCTCAACTTGTTTTGTTTTTGTTTTCTTTTCTTTTTCAGTTTTTATTCAGTCTAGGAACCCAGCCTATGGGCTAATGCCACCTATATTCAGGGTTAGTCTTCCCTCCACAGCTAAGCCTCTTTGGAGATTCCAAAGGCAACACAACATACCTCTCTCTCTCTCTCTCTCTCTCTCTCTCTCTCTCTCTCTCTCTCTCTCTCTCTCTCTCTCTCTCACACACACACACACACACACACACACACACACACACACACACACGGCTAGTCAGCACACACACACACGGCTAGTCAGCACAACACATGCCTCAGAGGTGTATCTCCTAGGTGAGTCCAAATCCAAGGCAAGTTGATAGAGATTACTTAGCATAGTCTCCTGCCTACCAAATCCTGTCTACCGAATGTGGATTCTGAATATGAAAGCTGTCAGATATAGACACCAACGCTGAATCCCTAGAATGTATTATTACTGGAGGAGACCAGTTTGCCAACTTGCTGCAAGATGATTACATTAGGCCTCATCTATCTTGGATAGATTAGTGGTTCTTATTCTGGATCTATCATTGTATTTCCTATTCTTGGAGCCCTGTCCTGATCCATTTCAAAGGATATGACTAGCAGGTGTTTAGTACCTGGCAATTGTGCCTTTTGAGACAGAACTTGATTTTTCTCAGCACATTCTTTCAGCCAATGGTTAGCAAAGTGGTGATAGCCAAAATGATTCTCTTCTCAGCGTGGACCACAGCCAATGAGTAAGGAAGATTAGGCCTAGCCATTTCTGTGTAAAGGGAGACATCTCTGATGGGCCATCTTTGCTCCTAAGGCCCAAATTGGGCTAGCAACGGCCTTGCAGGGGTGGGGCAAGACTGCATCACGGTTTGGTGACATCCTTCTCCCTACACTGCATATCCACCTCTTCCTTTCACAGATGCTGCTCTCTAACAGATGCATTTTTTTTCCATTTGCTCTTTTCCCACGCAGGTTTCCCAAACAGGAGAGAAATAGGCAGGGCTGGCAGACACAGAGAATAGAGAGAGAAAGGAGGAGGAAGAGTGAGAAAAAGGAGTAGGAGAGAGGACACTAAGGGCTAGTCACACAGCTGCACAATTAGCCACGGAGTAAGAAGGAAAGAAAGAATATACAACAGAAAAAGGTAAAAGCCCAGAGACAAAAGGTAGATGGAATAATTTAAATTAAGAAAAGATTGCTAGAAATAAGCCAGGCTAAGACCAAGATTCAAAGGTAAGAATAAGTCTCCATATATTTATTTGGGAACTAGGAAGCAGACCCCCAAAAAGAAAAAAACAGCAACAACCACACTAAATACTCAGCTTATTTTATTCTTTGTTGTGAAATAATCTTTTTGTACACCATGAAGATGTCTTTTTGCCAAGGTGCCTTCTTACTGTTCTAGTAAAGTGCTGAATGGCCAATAGCCAGGCAGGAGGTACAGGCAGGACTTGTGGACAGAGTAAACTCTGGGAAGAAGAAAGGCAGAGTCACCAGCTGGGCTGAAGGAGCAACACATGCAGGAGGAGAGATAAAAGCCACGAGTCACATGGCAACATGTAGATGAATAGAAATGAGTTGTAAGAGTTGGTGGGACAAGCCTAAGCTAAGGCTGAGTTTTCATAATTAATAATAAATCTCTGTGTCTTTTTGTGTGTGTGAGAGCTGGCAGCCCAAAGAAAAATCTATCTGCAAGTATTTCCTTTTAATGTTTTTGTTTGTTTGTTTGTTTGTTTTTCAAGACAGGGTTTTTCTGTGTAGCTTTGGAGCCTATCCTGGCACTCGCTCTGGAGACCAGGCTGGCCTGGAACTCACAGAGATCTGCCTGCCTCTGCCTCCCGAGTGCTGGGATTAAAGGTGTGCACCACCAACGCCCGGCCTTTTAATGGTTTTCAAAATGCTCTGCAATTGGCTTTGTGGGTGATTTCCAGGCTCTAATTGTTTGTGTGCCACCCAAATTCACCTGTTGAATCCTAATGATGAGGGGACATGAAGAGGAGGAGAAATTAGAGGTGATGAGATGGTGATTTCTTTGATCACGAGTAGAAAGGGTGAGCTTATGGAGAACAGGCCCTAGAAACTTCTTTACCCATGTTGCCATTCGAGGACAGCATGAGAAGACATCTCCAAAAGAAATGAGCCCTCACCAGACACAAACCAGCCAGTGTCTTGACCCTGAACATGCTAGCTTTAGAACTATGATCCATGAATTTCTTCTGTTTAAAATGTGCCCATACCCTTTGATGGACACAATTATTATTTGTCAGTTTGTCTTCTTTCACAGATGCTAGGGATCGAACCCAGGCCCTTGCACATACTGAGCAAGTCCTATACTGCTTAGCTATATCCCAAAAGAAAATAAAATTCACAAGCCAGTTTAATGTGTTTTGTGACAGTAATATAAATAGTCCACATCATAGGTATATATTTCAATCCCTGCTGCACATATTAGACTTTTCTGTCCTTTTCAGAAGTAAGAAAAGGTAGCCGGGCGTTGGTGGTACACGCCTTTAATCCCAGCACTTGGGAGGCAGAGGCAGGTGTATCTCTGTGTGTTCGAGGCCAGCCTGGTCTCTAGAGCGAGTGCCAGGATAGGCTCCAAAGCTACACAGAGAAACCCTGTCTCGAAAAACCAAAAAAAAAAAAAAAGAAAGAAAGAAAGAAAGGGAAGGCAGGAGGGAGGAGAAAGAGAGAAGGAAGGAGAGACTAAAATGGGGGGGTGGGGGTGGCTGCTGAACGCTAATCAAAGTGTTCAAAACAAGTTACCACTCCTGCCCCGACCCTGTACTGTATACTGAACCCAGTGCCTCATGCGTGCTAGGCAAGCGCTCTAACCACTTAGCTACATCCCTAGGCAAAAATAAGTCTTCTGTGTAGGTTTCTAAACCTTAACAAAACAGGCTGGAGAACATTTGCCCATGTAATTGGTGCTATTGCTTCATAAGCTCCTCCTGCTTGTCCCGTGTCCTTTAGCATTCAGCTACTGTGTTGTCATTTTTTACTCCTTTGTCTTTCCCAGTTGCTTTAGTTACTGTTCTATTCCTGTGAGGAGACTCCAGGACTAAGGAAACTCTTTGAAGAAAGTATTTGATTGGGTGCTTGCTTAGTTTTAGAGAGTTAGTCCATAATCATCTTGGTGGGAAGCTAACAGGAAAGGCACTGGAGCAGCAGCTGAGCGCTCACACCTGATCCACAAAAGAGAAAGAGACACTGGGCCTGATGTGGGCTTTTGGTTTGTTTTTGTTATTTGTTTTTTTTTGTAGGGATTTTTTTGTTTTGTTTAGTTTTTGTTTGTTTTTCAATGTAACATTTTTATTGATTCTTTGGGAATTTAACATCATACACCTGGATCACATTTACTTCCCAGTTCTTCCATGTTCACACCTCCCCCCTCGCCGTCTTGCCCTCCCCCACCCAATAAAATAAAAATAGAAAGAAAAAAAGTCCAATTTTTGTTATCTACATACCCACTAGAGCATGGTCAAACTCTTGATAATGGGACTTTGAAACCTCAAAGCCCACTCTGAGCAGCACACCTCCTCCAAGGCCATACCTCCTAACCCTTCTCAAATAGCTCCACTGAGGATCAGGCATTCAAATAAATGAGCCTATGGGAGGGAGCCTTCACTCAAACCACCACCCCAGCCAAATCGGAGGGCTGTGCAAGAAATCCACATCACCAGTCCTGTTACCCACGGAGATTTTCTCTTTAATCTCCCCAATGCGTATTTTTTCACATTTTGTTCAAATTGTCTCTCACGTCTGTCTTCTGTTTTCCAGCTTCATTTTCATCTTTTCTTGGTTTAAAAAGAAAATTCTATCACACTGTTAGCATTTTATAGCAATATTCCCTTCTCATAGCACAACTGTCCCGATATTTTAAACCATTCCTCATAATCCACTAAATAAGTGACCTTAACTTAGTACCCAGCACTAGCAGCTCAGCAAATACTTGTTAGATTAATTATTTTAGAAGAACAAATATACCTTTAATTGTACATCAAGTTCCACACTATAGGGAAAAGATAAAATGCTAACAAAATTGACAGTTTAGACCAAAGAAATAAGAAATATCAAGTGTCTATGTTTCAAGTTTTATCCAAAATCAGTTTTAACTTGATCTAAGACTATCGGTATTTAATTTAGAAGAGACAACTATCATTAAATCTGTGTTCGGCCTGCATAACAGGGTGGGCCCTTTGCTTCTTAAAAATTGCCTTAAAGAACACATTTATTTATGAAATATTGAAACCTCGGTGCCTTGAACTCCACAGATGCATCCACAGTCCATTCTTGTGTGCTCTTGAAGAAAGATCTGAAATTTAAAACATTAACAAGGGAAGTGGGGGGAGGAGGCTTCTTCTGGTAATACTAACCAGCCACAAGTGACCAGAGAAAACTTCCTGCACCAAAGCCACTTGCCGAGAGGTGGGGTTGGGTCATTACTTGCCTGTACGATCACCACTCCCCCAGACAACATATGAACACCAGATGGTTGGCAGGGTTCCACTGAGAAACTGGTGTTTTCATTGTTTGGAACTTGGTTTTGTAGCTTTCTCCGAGCAGTGATTTGATTGCAGCATTAGAAAGTTGGACAGTGTTCCGGTAAATGATTCCACCCTTCCAATGTGGAGCTGGAGTAGGCTTATTAGCCTGTTTTTCCATTAGTATGTCATTCCCACTTTCTTACTCAGAGGTGGATAATTCAGACAAGGTTCATAAAAAGAAAATGTGGGTTTTGTGCTTTGCATTTTTTCCCCACGTTGGGGAACTTGCTACTGAACAATATTTGCCTCACTTTGTTCATGGAGTGTTTACACACAAATTTTCATGGAAAAATTATAACACTAACAAAGTTATTACTAAATAGTTACATGACTCTTGTGTGTTTACTTTCTTAGGTCCTAAGTCACTTTAAAAATTATATATGTATATATTAATATTGACTCATCTCACAATCACATCAATGCTGTGAGGCAAGTACTATTATTTCTATTTTGAGAAACTAAGACATAAGGAGGTCAGGTTACTTACCTAAACCTAGGTATGTAGTAAATGAGGAAACTAGAGTTTTGCCTAGAGTCTGTGTTATTAACCACTTCACCATTCACTAGACTGTTCTAAGTGCCAACCAATCTATCTCACTGTAAGTGTATAATAGCGACAGTCAGTTCTCTGTTACCTATCTAATGCCCCCTCCCTTGTTTTTCTGAGACAGGGTCTCATGCAGCTCAGGTTGGCCTCATGTCAACTATGTAGCTGAGGGTGACCTTGAACTTTAAATCCTCCTGCCAATGTTTCCAAATCTTAGAATTACAAGCAGGTACCACTATGCTGTTTCCTGGTCCTCATTGAGTGAATGGTCTTGCTGTTATTGTGGTACACGTCTTGTCTACTGCAAGCCTGAGATAATGTCACAGGGTATCTCACCATCTGTCAATAAAACTAATATTTGCTGAATCATGGAAAAGTATATTACATATGCAAGCAATAGAGGTTTGATTTCCTGCAGTCTGACTAAGGATGCTCTACTCTTGATAGCCTCCATTATATTAGAGCACACGAGAGGGAGGGAGTGCATGAAATTACAATAAACAAGTGGAATATAAAGTCAAAGTTATGAAAAGCTATAATTGGGATGAATACTGTGATGTAACACACTAAAGTCCATAGGATCACTAGGTCTCAGGGGGTCAACATATGCCTGTCCTCAAGTGAAAGGACATAGAGATACAATAACTGCAAACAAGCATTTGAAGCATGACACTGCCAGAGGACTTCTTAGGCAAGTGAGCAGTTAGAGGCTTTAGAGAATTACCTTAGTCAAAGGCTGGTGAGCTAGCTCAGTGGGTGAAAGTGCTTCCCACCATGCTCAACAGCCTGGGTTTTATCCCAGGGACCAGAATCCCCCAAGACCCACATGGTGAGAAAGGAGAACTGCCCTACACAAGTCATGCTCTGATTTCCACACGTACCATGGGGAGGCTGGGCACACATGCCCAATCCACATACACACATTTAAAATGTGATTTAAAAAATTTAAGAAGGTAACTGTTTAAGTCACTATAAAATGACTTCAAATGCTTAAACTTTGCAAGCACATGAACTAGTAGAGCTGTATTCCCATCACCTGGCTTCCCTGCTCACATGGGCTCACAGCAATGTGTTTCTCCATTTTATTGTTTAATGTTTGTCAGCTTTTGCCCTTGGTGTAGGATTAGACATGTTCCTAACCATTTAGAGCACTGAATTCCTCATCACATTGATTAATTAAAGGAGTCAGGAATCTGGTCAGAGTCGAGCCTGGAGTAATAGTCTTGGGACTTTTGCAGGCACTAATGAGAAGGGAAATACTGGATTTCCTCTGGAATTGAAGCTGTGATTCTGGAAGCTTACATGTTGGAGACCACCATGAAAAAGGACTTGGACTCGGGGTTAGTCAGCACTCAGATATTTATCTTCAGGATATATTTCAACATCTGTATCAAGCTGCACACACACACACACACACACACACACACACACACACTCCATCCCTAAGTCAACAGATGCCAATATTTATTTCAGTTTTTTAACATTCTCCCTTTCTATCCAAAGAGCTCTAAAAAGAGAGAACCATTTAAAGAGAGTTTGTGAGTGAAAACAATGGAGCATTTGAAGAAGGTCCTGAAAAGAATAAGATAGTTTTTTAGAATAGCCCTGAAACAGACTAATCTTTCAGGGCCTCAACCTAGAGGATCCAAGCTGCTCCTTTAAGAAAAAGAAAATATCCTGTACTTTAACACAGAATCCTTGAGGTGGGTAGGAAATGACTCCAACAAATGACTCCAGCAATTAGAAACCAGTGAAGTTTTATGGTGGTAGCTAAGAGGTTCCACTTGTGTCGTTGTGTGACTTCAGAGACTGACCTTTTGGCCCATGAGCCACAGATGGCTCTGAGTGCTTTGGAAAATGAGGCTGACCTGGATTTCCACACTCCTCAAGAGAACAGAATGCAAGTGACCAGCAGTAACACTTTCTTCTCTTCTTTCCAGGTAGTCAAATTTTAGTTGGGCATATGGATCTTCAGCTGGAGCTTCCATTTGTCAGACTACTTTGTAGCAGATGTAGTCATGTGATTTGTACTCATTGTCAGAAAGGAAGAGGTTTGGGTAGCCTTCTGTATCATAAGGAAATTGCTTGAACTCCATCTCTGTGCTTTCTCCTTCTAACTTGATCTGTTTTCAACCAATTAAAAAAAATCCTAGGAACTGAAGAAGTAAGATCAAACGATGTCCCCGAATGACTAACTAAAGGCAGGAAAGCTATCCCATGAACCTGGACTACTTAATAGGAGATTGTTGCTAGACACAGGAAAGAAAAAAATTACATGTGTATTACTTAAGCACTTGTATTTGGGGTCTCTTTTTTTCAGTAGCCCAACACATGTTCTAATACCTTTATTTTCAGCATTTTCAGCCTTAACTACCATCCCCTAACAGATCATTTCCTTCCCATAATTTCCTTAAACTACACTGTTTTAGTTAGGGTTTCTATTGCCATGAAGAGACACCATGGTCATAGCAACTCTTATAAAGGAAAATATTTCATTGTGGCTTACAGAGGTTCAGTCTGTTATCATAACAGTGGTGCAGGCAGCCATGGTGCTGGAGTAGGAACTGAGAGTCCTATATCTTGACACACAGGCAACAGGAAGTGGTCTGTCTTACGGGGCATGGCTTGAGCATATATGATACCTCAAAGCCCACTTTCTCAGTGATACACTTCCGCCAACAAGACCAAACCTACTCCAATAGTGCCATACCTCCTAAAGTGCCATTCCCTTTGGGGAGCATTTTCTTTTAAACCATCACACAATACACTCCCTGTCTCACTATGGTCTTTCAGTCAACTTGTATAAGTTGCTGCAACAATCATGCAATCACTTTCTCTCTGATGACCAAAACAAAACTTTTATCAAACAATACTGAGAAACCATCCCTGCTCAATGGATTTTTCATATCGAGGGAGCCCCTGTGCTGTCAGAATTGGGTTTTACTCATTTCCAAAGCTTCTCCAGTTTGGATTTCATGAATGAAATGTGGTATTGTTCTCCACCATCTGGGAGTCTTTCTCTGCTCACCTAGTCATTCTCATGGGAGTTATAACTTTAGGTGCAACAAATAGGAGGAATGACTATTGAAATTTTTTTCTCCATAAAGTAGATGAAATGTTCCTATTTTTTCTTGCTTTCAAAATTGTGCAGAGCTTAATAAACAAGGACTCAGTTATCTCCAGACCCAGAGTTAGAGAGTGTAATTATCCAGTCTTCAGACTAACTGCACCCTGCTGCTAGCTCTGAGTGAGCCCATGGAGAATCTCCTGGCTCTTTGAGGGCAGGAGGTAAGCCATGTTCACTCAAGAACACCTGTGATTCAGTTCATCTCTCAGTTTCTAGTTACCCTGTTTACTGCTGTCAGTGGAATGCTAGGGATTAAAGCCAGAGCTTCATGAATGCTAGGCAAGTGTTCTACCACTGAACCACATTCCCAGCCTACGGTTATACCATCTATAGTTTAAGTTACCTCTTACTATTATTAAATAATTAATATTATTGATTATTTGGATACATATTTGGATATTATGGTATTTATATATCAATTATTCAAAATAATAATTCATAATTGCTTATATATCATGATGGTTATTTACTTTATTATTTTATTTACTTATTTTATTATTTACTTTATTATTTACCTCTTACTGTGCCTACCTTATTAATTAAACCTACCACAGTTGTGTATATATAGGAGAAAACTCTATATAGGGTTTGGCACTATCAGACCATTGAGGTCTTGAAATATATCCCCTGTAGATAAGGGGGACCACCATATTAATGTAATGAATCCATGAAACTCATGCTTTATTTATTTTCATGTTTACTTCCATGGTTAAGCACAGCTCAGATAAATGCAATGGATGACTTCTAAAGTTAATGTTGAATTCCAAAATCCTACTACATGGAATTTTCCACCATAAACCACATAAGGAAAACTGTCCAAGTTAAGGATAGAAGCCCACTCATGCTTAGTCACCATGGTAATTCCTTCCTGCCTCTAAGTGGCAACTGCATTTCCAATCAGGTGCCAAAATTCCAAGATTTGCCATGAGCAAAGGTTGTGTGTATGAGTGGGCAGGTTGAAAATTGTTTAGTCACCCCAAGACCGGATACTAAAAGCCACTGGTACAATGTACCACAGGCTGGCATATCACTCAGCCAGAGCTTCGCTTTAACTGAGTGGAGGCTCAGTTCACAAAGACTGGCAATAAAAGAGCTGCAAGAAAACCATTATGCAGGTCTGGTTGTAGTCTGAATATTTTTTTTTACTTTTAATTATATCTATCTATCTACCTACCTATTAATTTATTCATGTTGGGGAGTATTACTTGCCACTCTGTGTTTTTGTGTGTCTGACTGTCTCTGTGTGTCTGTGTGTCTGTGTGTCTCTATCTGTGTGTATTTCTCTGGGGATCCATGGCCTTGAACTCAGGTATTCAAGTTTGGTGGCATAGTGCCTTTACCTGCTGAGCCATCTGGCATCAGTCTGTATTTTTTCATTGTTTATGGCTTTCATTATACAGATGCATTTTTATGACTTGCTCATATACATCTCTAAATATAGATTCTTAACAGGAGAATAACATATTTCCCTCTCTGTTCCCCATCACCCTCTCTGGTCCCCCCTATCAGGGCTCTCTTTATGCAACTCATAGTCCTTCAGCTTTCATGTTCTTCTCCATCTCTCTAGATTCCACATGTGAGTTTGTCTTATTTCCCTGAAAATAACATTGTTTCCATCCTCTCTCCAGCTTACAGAACTCCACTGTAAATGTACACACTTTTCATTCATTCATCTGTTGGTGTATGTCTGGGCTGTTCCATATTTTGAATTAATAAATATAGATGTACCTCTACATCATCCCAAAGAAGTAAGGCTCCTGGCCTAGTCTGAATGGTGTTGCTTTATCCGGGACATGAGGATGCTTCTGTCTACCTGCTCTGCACAAAGACGGGGAAGGGATGTGTCGCCCTGGATTTTTCTGTCACTATAACAGGATTCCATAGCATGGATAATTTCAAAGCAATAGACATTTACTTGGCTCACTGTTTCAAAAATTGGGATGTCCAAGAGCAAAGCACTGGCTTTCTCTGTCTCATAATGTGTCAAAAAAGTGATACATAGGGATAGAAAGATTGGAACTCAGCCTTTTATCAGGCCCACTGACATCACAGCCAAACCCATTTGGCTAAAATTACACAAATCTGCTAGGGAGGGTAGAACCCTCTTCATAACAGTTCCACCTCTTAATACTGTCATAACAGTAACCAAATGTCAGCATGAGGAGAGGACAGACAGGAAAAAAGCCTACCAAATGACCCAACAAGATTGTTAAGGAAGCCCAAGTCAGATACTGATGCTGGTCGCTCAAATCCTTACCTCATGAGTTTGCAGACAGAGAAAACTCATGATAAGAGCCCTGGCCATGAGAAAGAGCTCTGCACATTGAGTGGAAAAATAAGAGAAAATGGCCTCAGCAGAAGAATGTCATGGAGAAGACTAAGAAGCACTTGGAAAACATTTCAAATAATGTTTCCCAGGAGATTTAAAAGATAATTAGAAGTTGCAACAACAACAATAACAAAAAATGCTTCCATTAGAATGTATTAGCAAGTAGGAAATGGATAGTACTGATGAATTCTCACAGATTTTAAATATTATTGCAGAAAAAATGAAAACAAAACTGATCAGTAGCAAAATGAACCCTGCAGGAAACCAAACTAATAGGCTGCATGCATTACTTCATGTCTCGGACAAAGTGTAACCAGGGCTATGATGGGATTGCAGCCAGTGTATTAGATAACCTGGGTTGAAATCATAACCCATTTCTCTTTGACTACTGATCTTGTGCTACATCAGGCAGTTTTTAAAGAGGCCCATGCTAGTGGACAAATGATTTCCTTATTGATAACATGAGTTAGCCTTGCCTCTTTTATTGGATTGCCATACATGTTAAATGCACCTTAAACATTTGCAAAATTCTGAGTGTCTGACTTAAAATCCTCACATTTGTAGTTTTAGGGCAAAGGGGAGTGAAAACATCTAGAAAAGGTGTTGGGAAAACAGGACCCTGGAGCTCCTGTGCAGATTTCCTAGACCTAGAAATCGG
Organism: Cricetulus griseus; assembly: GCF_003668045.3. Classification (NCBI taxonomy): domain Eukaryota; kingdom Metazoa; phylum Chordata; class Mammalia; order Rodentia; family Cricetidae; genus Cricetulus; species Cricetulus griseus. The sequence continues at coordinate 85,273,696 of NC_048595.1, read as the reverse complement.
GGCTAAACATGCTCAGAGTGATAGCCCAGCAAAGCCACAGAGCTGTGCTACAGCTCAGACCCACGGGAGTGGCTAGATAGATAGATAGACCTACCTGCCATGGGTGTGCCACCTGAGAGAACCAGTTGTTCCCATTTGCCTTCTCAGGTGTACTAAGTAGACTAGCAGTAAACACCCAAAGTTGAAACAAAGTGACTACAAAGGCAAAGACTTCTGACCTTGTTCCATTCAAATGGTAGGATGTGCACAATCAAGGTTCTGCTAATTAATACATCCATTCCAGGGGTTCACAGAGGCTACATATCTATATTGGGAAACAGGACTGACCAAGAAATTTGAGTACTTAGATACAACTTTTGGCTGCCTTCATTAATGCCTTACCTGCAACTTGATTGTCTCTTATTTCTTTTTTTTGCCCTGTTTTCTATTTGACTTCCTTGGGCAAACCTGCATGCTGAAGCTCTAAGGGACCTCTGTCAGTCCTCCCCTCCTACTTCTTAGTGTCACTTTGCTTTTGTTCTTTGGGTAATTTTCTCTACATATCTGCTTCTCTGTCCTTATTCCCTCTGAAGCTCAGATTCAAGACTCCATGCTATGCTATGTAACCCATCTGCAGAGAGCCTCTCCCAGCCAGCAAACTTGCTTTTCAACTTTAACATGTCTTTGGAAGTCTCTCTTGTTAAAATGCAGACTCCCAGGCCTCACAGTAGCCCCAGAAAATCAAAAGTTGTGGTAGGTCCTGTGAGTCAGTGTTTGACAAGCCTTCTTGAAGAATCTGAAGCACATTTTCTTTTGAAGAAGTCTACTCTGGCAGTGGATCTGCATTTCTCCCTAGTGTACAAATGGCCTTTGGGAGCCCATTCCACATAAAGGGATATTCTCTCAGCCTAGATACATGGGGTGAGGGCCTAGGCCCTGCTCCAAATGATGCCACAGCCTTTGAAGATCCCCAATGGAAGGTGTCATCCTTCCTGGGGAGCAGAAGGGGGATGGGATAAGGGGCCAGTGGGTCAGGGCAGGAGGGGAGGGAGAGGGAACTGGGATTGACATGTAAAACAAGATTGTTTCTAATTTAAAGAAAAAAAAGAGAAGAGAAGAGAAGAGAAGAGAAGAGAAGAGAAGAGAAGAGAAGAGAAGAGAAGAAAGAAGCACTGACCTATTAAGTAATGCTCTTCCTTCTTGTCAATTCTTCATCTTTAGCTGCTTTCATTTTTTTGTCCTTCCCTTCTTCCTTCCTTGAAACTGACTGGGCCACACAAGTTTCTAGTCTTTTCATTATCCTTTTGTCTCTTCCTGCTCCTCCTCTTCCCCTTCCTCTATGCCCCCCACCTCCCTCCTTTCCCTCCCTTTCCTCCACACTCTTCCATTCCCATTGTCCTCCCTCCCTTCCTCCTTCCCCCTCCCCTGGCATCTCAGGTCATCCAGGAGTATTACACATATCTGATATTCATTATTTCTAAAACAGAAAGGAAGAAAACTGGCTTGTGCTGGATGGCGCGTCCCCTGAGGTTTGGACACATCGACTACAGAACACAGAAGAGCAGAGAGCCAGGAAACCCAGGAGTAAGCACAGCTGGAGTCTGTAAAGTTCTCCCTTCTTTGATTCAGAGAGAAACAAGTAAGCAGTTGCCCTACTGCTCCAGCTGTTCGTTTCTGTTGTCTGGAATGTATAATAAACGGAGTTCTAAAAACCAGCAGTGTGTTGCCTACTTTCTCCTTCACCAAATTTTACTAACTTGGTTGGTGTCTTTCAGGAAACCTTCCCTCATAGACCTTCCATGAAAACAGCTTAGTTATTCTGTGTGATATTCAAATTGTGTAAGTAGACAAAGAAATTTCTTCCAAACCTCTAGCTGCAGAAGTTACAGGGGAAGACCTCACAGTCATTTTGTCCAAAACGAGAAGTTCAAAGAAAATTATTTAGAAGTGTATTGCTTTTTATTGCAATCTATGGCTACTAAAAAGCTGCATATTAATTGAATATAGTCAATGAAACTACACCCAAACTATATCTCCAGAGTCCATTTATTTAGAGAAACCTTAGTAAAATTTTGGGTCTCTAATGGATTCTGTTCACTATACAACTGTTCATCTTAGTGTGTCACATTTTGTAAGTTAAGATTGATAAAAAATCCTGGGGGGGTGGCGGTCACATACCTATCATCCCAGAGATGGGAGGTAGAAGCAGGAGGATGAGGAGTTCAAAACCAGCCTTGCCTAAATAGCAAGTCAAGGGCAGCCTGGGCTATAGGATACCCTGTCTAAAATAATAATAATGAAACAGGAAAGTAAAAATTAATTTTCCTTAAAGTTGAAGCATTTCTCTTAATGAATGTTTTGTTTAAAACATTGGAAAAGTATACATTTCATAAGCATGCTTCCATAGAATAAGAAAACATGGACTTAACATGTAAGCCAACTAGTAAGCACCACAGTTTATTAAAAAAAATGTGGCAAGTAAATTTTAAAAAAATGCTAGTTTGAGTTGGGCAATAGTAGTGCACACCTTTGATCCAAGCATTTGGGAGGCAGAGGTAGGTGATCCCTGTGAGTTTGAATCCAGTTGGGTCTATATAGTGAGATCCAGAACAGGCTGGGCTACACAGAGAAACACTGTCATAAAAAACAGACAAAAAGAAAAGAAAAAAATGCTAGTTCTAGAATCTTCTCGATCCTTCAGCTTCAGTGACCCAAGAAGGGGTACTCCTTTCACTTGAAAAGAAACATATCTTCACCAGCTGTTTTTTTGTTTTTTTTTTTTGAAAACAAACTCCATTTTATTTGAGAACTTGGTCTGCTGAACTTAAATAATTCATAGACAGATAGCTTTCCTAGATATGGGGGGAAGAAAATGTGAGGGGACCCCCTGAGAATCATCTTCCAGGGCCTGCCTTGAAGTCTGGACTTCTCATCAAGGTCCAGCAAACAGAAGGTGCTGAAACTGTCAGGCAACGCCTTGGTAGAAAGAATACCTGACTCCTCATTCTTATTATTCTCCCTTGCCTTTAGAACAACTCTTTGATAGACACCTACATCCCCTTCATCTGTACAAAACTGTGTTAAGAAACACGGTGGGTTGAGAATGGTATTGGGGGGGGGGGATTGTGGCTTCTAGAAAAAGAAGAGCCAAGCAGAGAGAGAGCCAACTGCAGAATGGCTTCAATATGCCCGTCCCAAGTCTGATAAACATCTTTCATATTAAATGCTGGCTGGAAGTACTTCTACATAAGGGAAACAGAGACCCTTTCGTGCTTCAGAAAGGTGAGCAAAAGATCAAAGAGGCCAGGATGGACGTTCCTTGACTGGAATTCTATCAACACAGATGGAAAATGCATTTAAAAAATAAAAATAAATATACTCACAAATAAAAATAAGCCTCTAGGTTTTAAGACTTCTGGTCTGTGTTAGACGGAACATCAGGAGCCAATTAAATTGCTCTCCCCTTCTTGTTTATTCTGAATGATATGTCTTTCCCCTCGATGATTAGACAAGCACTATATCCGTTGTGGTAGGGGTCTGTTCCTTCACTTGGTTAGAACCCTTTCTCCATAGCACAGGAGTTGGAAAAACATTGAAAATCTGCACAGTGTCACATTTAGGAAAACCAGCTAAATATCCATCTTCGGGGTGGATAATATTTTCTTTTGCCCCCAAAAGACATTGGCTGTTGGTTGAATGTCTGGGTCCACACGTCTGTGAACCATGGTACTTCAGCCATTCACAATGAGTCCCTTTTGCATTCACTTAGGCTTTTCACCCCCTCCTGGGCATATAATGGGATATATTCTTCATGTTACGCTTTTAGTTTACTTTTTGCAGGCTTATGCCCATGGGTCAGCTCTGAAAGGATGAAAACTAGACTTGGAGCCTTGTTGTGAAATATGGACTGTAAAGTGACATCAGTCCTTCCCTTTGCTAATTGAGAGCACAACTCAACTTGTCTGTTTCCCATCTGCCCATTGGGGATCATCCACCCATGAAAGACTCTATGTTTGCACATCAGCAAACCTACATTTCTGTCCCTGGGGTGTAGTCCCAGGAGCAGGGTGAACTTTACACACTGGAAAGTTCGTAAAAACCACAAGCCATGTGGTTATTGACTTGTACAACACATGTAATCATTCCTGTACGTGTCATGGGGTGGGTGGAGAAGAAAGGCATTTGCCCCAATGTCCTCTTACATCTGCCCAGAGACAACCCCTGAGTCTCACAGTGTCTAGACAAGCATACAATCCCAAGACAACAGACTCTGTGAAGCATCAGTTTCCCCAAGAATTCCCAGAAGTGAACTCCAGGATCCATTACTGCCTTGTGAACACCCAGCTGATCATCTCCGGTAATGACATATTATCTCAAAGATAAAAAACATCTTTTATCCCATATCCACAGTAAGCCAGAGGCTCGGCTCTGATGTGTTCCATGCCCACTATTTTACTACCACATGCTAATGAATAGATCTTTACTGTGCTGTTCAACCATTGGATTAGATCACATGGGATTAGATCACATGCCACAGCTGTAGTTGGTGGGTCATCTGCCTTGTTAACTCCACTCCATGGATGCTTTCTATTAGTTTCCAGGAGACAGAAGAAAGGAACTCTTCCCTTCATAGGACCAGCACACTTGCCTAGAATTGCCAGGTGTATCCTGTTTGCCTATTAGAGGCTGTTCATATTTGAGTGGTTGTAAGTGTTGAAGACTAAATCTGGCCAACTTCTAGTTCAAAGTCATCCTCAACTATGTAGCAACTTTGAGGCCAGCTTGAGCTACATGAGTCCAGACAGAGAGAGAGAGAGAGAGAGAGAGAGACTAATCTGTAAACCGTAATGCACTATTAAAGAGATAATGCATAAGTTTTTGTTTTATTGAAAATAGATTTTTTTCATACAATATATTCTGACTATGGTTCCCCTCCCCCAGCTCTTCCCAGATCCTTCCCACTGCCCCTCTCATCCAAATCCACACCCTTTCGTTCTCTCTCTCCTTAGAAAACAGGCATCTAAAAAATAATAATTAAATAGAACAAAAACAAACCAGAATAGAACAAAACAAACAGAAGAAAAAGAGCCAAAGAAAAAGCACAAGAAACACATACAGATGCAGAAACACACACATTTGCACACACAGAAATCCCATAAAGACACAAAACTGGAAGTCATAATATATATGCAAAAGACTTGTAAAGAATTTTTAGATTCTAGACAAAGCATTGTGAGACCATGAGTAAGAGCCAGAGTTACTACAGGCACAGTTTCACACTCATGCACACAAAGTCCTTGGGGAGGAGGGCTTTCTCTGTGTGTGTCTCAAACACAGGACAACAGGAACTCAAACGACTCATTGGCCATAGTGCCAGAACCTAGCAGTGAAAAAGCCAGGACTTGAACTCCTGCCTTCAAAGCTAGTTCCTCCCTTGACCAGAAATGTGTAAAAGGATCATGCTTGGCAGTGAGTTCTCAGCATGTTTTTCCCAGCCCCAAAGTCCCTTCTAGTCTGAGTGAAGCCTATCATGGCAAGTCTCCTGATTATTGATCAAACCATGTCTGGCAAAATCTGCTGAATTACCCACCCTTAACTTCTACAACACCCCTACCACATACAGCATCTTTCCATCTTCATGCTAGATCCATTGCTGCCCTCTTATTCCAGTCATCCTACATTCAGTCCGGTCTTTAACTGTGGTGAGGGTATGTCCTCTCTACAGCACTTCCTATGTCCTAACCCATGTCTTGTACGTAAGGGCTCTTGAGACTTTAGCTTCCTTTAGGGGCCTTTTCAGAGAAAGTTAGAATAAGGATAGTTATTCCCTGACTGTTCACCCAAATATTATTCTCCATAATTATCCTCTGTAGTTATTATTCTACATAGGTATGTGTTTTCATTTTAATATAGCTTGTATTTGTACAAGATACATATATACTGGATGAACTATCTTCTGTTTGCAATATGTCTGTGATGTTGCTGTCTTCTGAAGCTGATGGTTCATGAATGTTTATGATTTTAAATTATGGTGGTTTGAATGAGAATGTCCCCCATAGGCTCATATATTTGAATACTTGGTCCCCAGTTGGTGGGACTGTTTGGGAAGTAGTTGTGACCTTGTTGAAGTGGGTGTGTCACTGGGGGTGAGCTAACACCATTCCTAGTTAGCTCTCTGCTTCCTGTCTGTGGATCAGATATAACCTCTCAGCTATTGCTCCAGCCCCACACAATGTCTGCCTGCCTGACACCGTGTACCCCACCACAATGATCATGGAGTCTAATCCTTTGGAATAATGAGCCCCAAATTAAATTATTTCTTTTGTAAATTGCCTCAGTTATGGTGTTTTGTCATGCAACAAACAAGTATCTAAGACAATTGCTATTGCCAAAACTGAAATAAACTTCAACTTGGATATATTTTCTTAGCACACAATGCATGCAATAATATAAAGCCTATCATTTTGGTATTACAGAAGTTTACTTTTGGTGATTTATCAAATAATACTTTGACAAACTCCTTTAGTAATGAACTGAAGTTAGAAAATTAAAACAAGTAAAAAGATGATTAGACAATTCCACAAACAAAATAACCAAGCCTTGCCTAGTGGTGCAAGTCTGTAGTCCCAGATACTCAGGAGGTATGAGGCAGGAGGATCACAGATTCAGGCCAGTCTGGGCTGCAGAGTGAGTTCAAGGCCAACCTGGGCAATTTAGTGAGATCTTGTCTCAAATAAAAGGTAAGAGAGGGACTAGGGTGTAACTGAGTGGTTGAGTGTTTGCCCAGTGTGTGCCAGGCCCTGGGTTCAGATCACCAACTACTGCTCAAAACCAGTGATTCACAAACTAGCTGCACATGAAAATTCCATGAGACACCTTAAAATAATACCAATTCTTAGATCCTTACTACAGAAATACTGACTGCAGTTTTTTTGTAGGTAGGACTTGAATTTTTTTTTTTTTTTTTTTTTTTTTTTTGCAAGTGATCCCAGTGCTCAGTGAGGGAGCATCACTGTCTGAAGGGTTCTTGAACTCACAAACAAAGGCAAGGCAGAGAGCATGCCCAGTCCCACATACATCATAGGAAACCAAGAAAGTGTGTCTTCAGAAACTTGTTTGGTTCCAGCAAAAATCTAGAGAAGGGATTTTTATCTAATAAAAAGAGGAGGGAAGACTTTCCCGGCTAAGAAGCATTCTCCATCAGAGAGGTAATTGCCCCCCATAATTGGCCTCCTGACAGTATCTGAATGTACAAAGTGAAACCTCAGACCCAAATGCAGGGCCATTTCCATAAAATTCCATTGAAGCTAAATTCCATTTATCATCAAATTTCAACAATCTGTCTATTAGCTCCATTTTATTGGTTTCTACTTCTAAGTATCTTCCTGAACTAAGGAACCACAGTATCTCTCTGCAAAGAGCCTTTGCTAGTTCTTAGCCAAGGATAGTGCTCTATCAAATGTCAGCCATTTTGACTGTTCAGCTACTCTTAAGTAGGTTACACCCAGACCATACATAATAATTCCCTTGCCACTGCTGTCACCAACACACCAAGCTGCAGCTGGCACCATTGGACCCAAGACAGCACAGTCCCACATGTTTGTGGGTACAGAGGGTTTCTGCCCTTATCCCCATCACCTACTAGGAAGGGTTCTCTTCTGGTCCTGCTGCTTGAGTTACTAGCTCAAAATTCAAAGAATGAGGGAGGTGTTCCTGATTGGCTGAGCCTAAGTTGTGTATCCATTTCTTAGCTGTAAAGGATTCTGGAAAAACAAAAAAAGATCCAGAAGCTTAGCCTTCTGTAGCAGGAATCAGCTCTAGTCCTCTTTCACAACTCCCATATAATGCTATTTCCAAAATAAAGGTTATGTTCATATTGGGCAGCCCCAGCCTTACAAACATGTCATATAATACTGCTTAAAATTATTATTGAAAGAAGAAGAAAGGGGGGATATTAAGAGAGTCACTGTCCTATCTAGTAAAAAGAAAAATTATTTCTAGAATTCATATTCACTTTCAGGAAAGTCCACAATTGTATAACAAGACACTGATACTGTGAATTAGTTTAATTAGTTTAATTTTTTAATTTCAATATCAAACAGATAGTGAGTTCTTTTCTCATGTAAAAGAACACTAGTTATCTGATATTGGAATTGAAAAATCAAATTTCTTTCTCAAATAAAGCTGTCTGGTATGGCGATGGAAAGGATGGAGCTGTCTGGTATGGGAATATCTCCAAAGTCCAGGTTATCCAACTTGGAAGAGCACCAGGAATTCCTAAGAATGCTCTTTGTAAAAAAATGACTCCTCCAGCATTTGGAAAATAACTGTATTTTCTAATACTGTGCCCTTCCTCCAGTGCCCAGTGGACTATTGTGAAAACGCACTGAACACACAGATTCACACACACACACACACACACACACACACACACACACACACACACACACCTTAGTAAGAAAAGATAATTAGCAGTAAAAGTTTGTTACCTAGATTTCTGAATCTAGAAAGGCAACATCTCTTAGAGAATGCAAGGTCTGTAACTCTATAATGAGGGCGGCCTTTTGCAGGAATGGCAGGGACTTTAGACTTTAGAAACTACGCTCTTCTCCAGGCCAGTATTTGAGTATTTATGATGCCTCTTTCCCCAACAAAAATGTTTGCTACCAACACACACACAGAGAGAGAGAGGGGGGAGGGAGGGAGGAGGGAGGGGGAGGGAGGGAGGGACAGACAGATAGACAGACAGACAGACACACAGAGAGATACACAGACACACATATGTATATACATAGAGAGAAACATACACACACACACACACACACACACACCTGCTGGAAGCTATGAAATAACACTTTAATCAGGAATCAAGGCTGCCCCTCCCCTTAGCATCCTTTCTTGAGAACTAACATTTGCTGAGCACTTAGCCTGGGAAGGGAAGCCAAAGCCTTAGATGACATCACAGATGATTCCCCTTTCTTAGGTAACAATCTTGTGACCTTTCTTCCCTGTTAATGCTATTCTTGCAACACAACATCCATTCCTCCACTGGTTCATGCTTCTAGTCTCTCCCAGATCCAAACAATGAGTAAGACAGATAACTTCCTCAAATTTGCCCTTAGCTATGTTATTATGCTGTTTTTGTATTCGAGTTTCCACAGGTTTATCAAACAGTAGAATTTGGTTTGAAAGAATTGGCAGGTGCAAACAAAACCAGGAAATTTTTTTTTTCATGCTCCAGGAGGATGGAAAAGAAACCTTAAGACTATGTCTAGAAATCTCACAAATTGACAGTCTCCCAACAGTGTTAACTTGAGGTTATTTTCATTTGTTGGTTTTTGTTGTTGTTTAAGGATTTCGTCTCTATTGCCCTAAAAAAAAAAAAAAAAAAAAAGAGTTTAGAGACTTTTTAAAAACTAGTATTTCCTTCTACCCTTAGATAAAGGGAAAAAAGAAATGTTTTGAACCTGTCTCTATTTCTCTGTCCTCATCAGTTTTTTTTCTTTTTCTTCTTATTTTTAACCTACTTCCTCTTTTGCCAAAAGCTCCAAAGGGGCTGGTCTCTGACCGAGGGAGTCCTGCTCAGTGCCAGCACACTCATAGTCATGGCGCTGCTGTGTCACAGATTTTGTTTCATTTTAAATTTCGTTTGGTGCTTAATGAATGTTAACTAAGCACATGCTCTCCTGCTCATCTGCCCTCTGCCCCAATTAAAACTTCTGGGGGGAGAGGGAGTGATATTCTCCTTAGTGTAAGAACTGCATCCATTTACTGAAACACAGAAGAAAATGAACACACTGAGTATGAACCCCATCCTAAATAAGCCTCACCTTCCACCAAGTTCCCTGTTGAATAAGATCCTAACTTTCTCATCTTGAGTCTTCTTTTTCTGGAACCAGACAACAGGAAACTATTAAAGATCTTTGCTCTAGGTTAGGCTGTCGGGATGCCCTGTAAGGGGCTCTAGAAGCAGCTAACTATGGATATGTCTCAGCTTTTGATGTTGGGTTATCAGTTAAAGAGTTATTGAAGAATGTTTTCCGATTTCACTGGGCATACTTATCTTTACTCTCACAGTAAGTGTAGTTCTCACCCCTCATTGAAGACACTTTTTTTTTTTTTTTTTTTTTTTTTGCAGCAGTTGGAGACCATTATCAAAAGCTAGAGATGCTCAAAAGGCAAGGAACAACTGTCTATGGCTTGCCCAACCCCAACAGATATAACTCCAACACAACTCCTGCACCTAACATTCAAGAAACATCACAGAAAAGGGGATGGAAAAATTATAAGAGCCAGAGGACCAGTAAGTCTGCTGTGAGATTGTGCCTTCTAGCTGTGACAAGGAAGCTACACCCATGCAATCACAACATGGCTGCCTAAACAAGACATGAATGATTCCCAGACCAGTTAACAGACACCTAACAGATGGGAGGAATCTCATGGGGCCCCATCCACAGATAAAGAGATCCAAGAAATTAATAGCTTGAGAGAGAGAAAATTAGTCTTCCCCAGGGATGTGCCCCATGATTAATTATCAAACACTGAGTAGCTAGCCCCCAAGTGGTTAGCAAGCAATATTGACTGGACCCAACAGGCTACATCTGTATATTTATTTATTTACATGCATACATAACAACAATGATAAAGAAGAGGAAACTGTGAATTGGGAGGGAGCAGAGGCAGGTATGGCAGGGGTCGGAGGGAGAAGGAGGGGGAAATGATGTAATTATAATTTCATTAAATTTTTTCAAATTAAACAAAAAGAATGTGACTTTAATGATATCCCAATGAAAAGGACTATCCATCTATGCACTCCACTCTGTCTTAGCGTGGGATACTACAATAATTGATACTGTTGTCTAAGAAAGAAATGGGAAGGGCCTCAAAGAAGGCCCCAAGCTCTCCATACTAGGAAAACTATGTGGAACTAGCCAGTAGAGGGATGCGACTGAGAAAGTTTCTGCCCATACTGAAATCAACTGTGTAGCTGTGGAAACTTGTCTCCAAAGGGAAACTTTGAGAGAGCTGTGAGTTACCTTTTGGCTGCACCATTTTGGGGAACACTTGGGAAAAATAAAGAAACATCTAATTGAATTAGTGTTGAGACAACGGAGCCAAGCAAAGGCAAATTCTAGAGACATGGCTCTCATGATCTTGGTTGTAGGGGCAGAAACTCAGATGACACATTGCCTGTGGAATCTATAAAAGAGCCAAAGTTGAGCTGATTCTTAACAACTACGAGATCAGATGGAAAGACTGTCCTGCGGGTCTCCAGGGTCTGCAGACAGCTCTGTGTGACCTCCTTTGAGAAAGTGATAACAGAGTGATGACTTAGAGGAATGAATGCTACTAATGGGTAAATATTCTGCTGGCCTCCAGCCAAGTCTGACGTCACTTTGTCATACTAACCATTATTTCTTTTTTGTTCAACTTCTTTTTATTTGAATTAGAAACAGGATTAATTTACATGACAATCCCAGTTCCCTTCTCCCACCCGTCCTCCCCTACCACCACCACCCCAACTAAAACCCTACCTATCACATATCCTTCTGCTCCCCCTGGATGGGGAGGCCTTCCATAAGGTGTCATCAGAGTCTTTGTATCCTTTGGGGTAGGGCCTAGGCCCACCCCCATGTGTGTTGGCTCAGGGAGTATTCCTCTATATGGAATGGGCTCTCAAAGTCCACACCTATGCCATTATTTCTAGAAGGATTCAGTTAAAAAGAAGCCTATAAGGATAGTGGACTCTCCCCATCTGAACAAATTTTTTAAGTTGGTAGATATCCTATGGCCTGCCTCTATTCCAGTGAGACTTAACGAAGGCTGCCATGTATGATAAGTAGGAACTCATTGGGGTTTGGCGAAAGAATTTTGGCAAGCACTCTTTAAACCATATGCCACCTGAAAGGTCTAGGGAAACTCCTTTGGCCCATATTTCTAAGAATCTAGATAAGATTGCATGCTGGCTGGTTTTTATGTCAGCTTGACATGAACTGGAACCAACAGGGAAGAAGATGTGTCACAATAAATCTTTCTGCCAAAAGCAGCTGAGCCCCACCACCACATGTGTGCTTTACGCCAGCCGCCCGCCCAAGTTAGGGCCCAAATTAATACACAGAGAGACTTGTATTAGGTTCAAAGCTGCTTGGCCAATGACTAGGATTCTCATCTGCTAGCTCAGTCTTAATTATCATAAATCTATATATTTCATAAGACTTATCTTATAGAGGATGCCTTCTGCTGGCGCCCTCTCTTGCCGGTGGATGACATTGCACCGCTGGAGGAAGAGCAGAGGGGAAAAGGGACATTTCCTGTTTCTCCTTACTTAAATATGAGTCTCCCTGCTATGTCACTTCCTGCCTGGATCACCACTTCTCTACTACATTTCCCAGAATCCTCTTTGACTCCTAGTCCTGCCTAACTTGCTGCCTCATTGGCCAAACAGTATTTTATTCAACAATCAATAAGATAAACATACACAGAAGTACTTTCCTCATCAAAGGTGTCTTAATTGAGAAAATGTCTCTAAAGGATTGGGCCATAGGCAAGCCTGTGAAGCATTTTCTTGATTGGTGATTGATGTGGGAGGACCCAGGTCACTATGGGTGGTACCATTCCTGGGGAGGAAGTCCTGGATGGTATAAGAAAGCAGGCTGAGCAAACTATGAGGAGAAAGCCAGTAAGTAGCATTCCTCCATGGCTTCTACTTCAGTTTCTGCCTCAAGGTTACTGCTTTGAGCTCCTGTACTAATGTCCTTCAACAATAGATTCTGGTGTAGAAGTGTAAATGAAATAAACCCCGTGGTGATATTTTGTTTATGATCTAACAAATAAAGCTTGCCTGAGAATCAGAGTGCAGAGCTAGCCACACTAGTCAGCTATACTGGCCACGCAGTGGTGACACACCTTTAATCCCAGCATTCGGGGGACAGAGGCAGATGAATCTCTGTGAGTTCAAGGCCACCCTAGGCTACATGAGATTGAATCTGTCTAAAAGAGAAACAGAGCTCACACAAAGGTGGTCCTAGCACTTGGTATCACAAGCCTTTAATCCCAGCACTAGGGAAGTGGAGAATATAAGATGGGAGGAGACAGGAGCTCATTGCAGTCTGAGGCAGCAATCTGAGGTGGCAATCTGAGGTAGTAGTCTAAAGCAGACAGTCTGAGGAAGCAGTCTGAAGAGCAGTGCAGTCTGAGGATGCAGGCTGGAGATGCAGTCCAAGGACAGGATCGCCCCTTTAATCTGAGCCTTGATAGAGATAAGAACTCTAGTGGCTGGCGGATTTGCTTCTCTGATCTTTCAGATTTCACCCCCCTGATACGTGACTCTTGAGTTTTTATTATTAAGACTAATTAGAACTCATGCTGCAAAACCCTTTCCTTTCAAGGTTGCTTTTGGTCGTAGTGTTTTGTGACAGCAATAGAAACCCTAAGTTAGACGAGTTGTGATTATTGTCATGGTGTAGAGGGATACATTCTATAGGGAAAAGATTATTTTATCCATGTAGTCTTCATTTGAATAAACAACTTAGTTTGTATCAAGATTAGCATTTACAGTGCATGGGATTCTAGCTTCACAATAATTGTGTATGAGCATGCCCTAGCCTTTTGTCAATTTATTTATTCACTTAGCTACACTGCTGTGTAGCTACATAGTTTTCTTATGAACTTGTTTTCATCAATGGATTTATTTCACAGATTCATTCGAAAGCAAATTATCTATGATAAAAATGAATGAAATAAGATGAGGACTTCGGAAAGGGTATGTGATAGGTAGGGATTTAGTTCTAGAGGGGTGGTAGGGGAGGATGGGAGGGAGAAGTGAACCAGGATTGTCATGTAAATCAATCTTGTTTCTAATTCAAATAAAAAATGATTAAAAAAGATGAGGACTTCTAACACTGACTTCTATATGAGCTTTAAAAAGTTAGCTATTCAAAATGCCTTTCTATTGATTCAAAATGGAGTCTACTTTATTATTATCAAATTATCTTGACAAAAATTTCAATGTGCTGTTTAAAATTTTTGATTAATATGAAAGTGATTTAATAATAGTACTTGCCAGTGGTGTTGCTCTCGGGATTAAGTGAGGTGGCATGAAATGTGTCATGTATGACTTCTGAAAGCTCTGAATGGTAAACCCTTTGTGACTTTTCTGTTTCCTCCTGGTCCTCTTGTTAGACTGTCACTAGCAGAATTTATTATTTGGCTACCTAAAGTCCCTATACTCCTCTATCGTCAGACCTAGACATATGCTATTGTTCCCTAAACCCCTTGTTACCTTCACAATTTCTCCAAACAGTTGTTATATTCCATGGTGATCGTCATTTCCACAAGCTCCTCCTGGATCCCATCCCATGCCCTTCTGTCTTCTCTGCTGGTTATATATCCTAGCTCGGGAACCTTTCTTTCCCTCTTATGGGTGAGTCTTTGTCCAATGCCCAGAGTCAGCCTGCCTTGAATAGATAGCATCACTACTGCACTGACCTACTACAACTTCAATGGTTTCTCTGTAGTTCAATTTCCAGAGTACAAGACAGGATGAAAGGAGGAAGTGATGGGCTTGTTAGGAGTGTGATAAGGTTAAAAAGGGGGAAAGAGAGAGGGTGTGTGTGTGTGACAGAGACAGAGCAACAGAGAAAGAGAAAGAAACAAAGAGAGTAACAAAGAGAGACAGAAAGAGATGGAGAGAGACAGATAAACAGAGACAAAGAGACACACAGATAGGGAGAGAGACACAAGGAAAAGGAGAGGTGAAGAAGAAGAGAGTCCCCTAGTTCTTAAGAGCCTTAAGGAGAAAATGAAGACCCAGGGACTGGGGAGTTGGTTCCGTGGGTTGGAACACTATGAGGACTTGAATCTAATCACCAGCACCCGTAAAACATGAAAAGTGGAGCATGGAGATCAGGCCCACAATGAAGCCAGAAGCCATGGCTCACAGCAGAAAGTATTCCACTCACAGAGCTCTCAGAACTGGCTCTGTCACGAGTGATGACCTTCTCCAGAAAGGCTTTGCTTGTGTGAAAAATGAACTTCTACCCAATCACCCTCCTGAATTATCAGAAAAAAAAATTTCAAGCTCAACCAAGAAAACATTAACTTTTCCACACTGAGGAATACCTGTTGTAGACTATTTAACTAGGCAAAAATGTGTTACATTTGTTTGTGCTGCAGAATATTGCATCGACTGTGTAAAAGCATGTTACATTTGTGTATGTTGCATCTGTTTAACCTGCATGTTTGATTATGTAAAGATGTGTTGCATTTGTTTCACCCTGCCTGCCTACGGTCTAATAAAAAGATGAACTGCTAATATCTAGGCAGGGGAGGGATAGGTGGAGCTGGCAGGCAGAGAGAATAAATAGGAAAGAAGGCAAGAAGAAGAGAATGAGGAAGAAAGAAAGGGACATGCCTGGGGCCACAAACCAGGCAGCCCCAGCCAGCCAGATCAGCCAGCCAGACGCTGGAGACATCAGGGAAGTAAGATACACAGAAAGAATGAAAGGTAAAGAGCCCCGAGGCAAAGCATAGATACAGAGAAATAGATTAAAATAAGAGCTAAGCTAAGGCTGAGCATTCAAAACTAGTAATAAGTCTGTATGTCACTATTTGGGAGCTGGTTGGTGGCCTAAAAGGAAAAGCCTGGTACAAATATCTGCATGTCTTTTGTTTTACTGAAGTTACAAATGGAACTCAAGGCACTGCCACAGGTTCATTCTTCCAATTCTTCCAAGTGCAAAACTCTCCCTGTATGTTTTGATGGGCAATGATGAGACCATTGGTTTTGAGGATATTCTTAACGATCCACTACAAAATGAGCTGATGGGCGAGCTGCACTTGATGGTAGAATATAAGCTGGGCTTGTTGTAATACAGGGTGCTGTGCAGGAACCCAGAAGTGCATTTTGGAGTTGTCTCTGCTACAATCTGATATACACAGCATTTAAGTGCCTCCACCCAAGCTGAGTGTAGTCACACAAACTTGTAACGCCAGTGCTGGAAGGCAGGGGAAAGACAGGAGAATCACTGGACCTAGAACACCAGCCTAGATCCAGAGTTGGGAGAGATTTTGCTTGCAGGGAATAAGTCAGAGAGTGAAAGACCAGGCACCAGATGTCCTCCCCTGACCTCTGCACAGCCATGGGTATGCAAACCTGCACTGTGAGGCATATACCACACAACTCTCGCACATATACTCAAAATGAATAAAATTAAGAAATAAAGAGCAGGGCGTGATAGCACACATCTGTACTCCCACCAAGAGGCAAGGAGGATCAAATTCAAGTCCAGCCTTGGTTTCATGTCTCAAATAAAACAAGAGAGGGGAAAAGGGTAGGGGGAGGAGGGAAAGAGAATGAAAATATAATTAAAATGGAAGAGAAACTACTAGACACTCGTCATGGTTGGAAGTTAAGGCAGAGTCCAAGGAGACCCAGCAAAGTCTGTTCACCCTCTACTCACTCCAGGACCCTCCCCATTTGACCAAGATGAAACAGCATGTTTTGACTTCTATGTGGTGATTCATATTTCATTTTAACCTAATCTTAAGTGAACAAAATTATCATCATCTTCATCTCATAGACATTGAAAATGAAACTTAAATGCTCAGTGCTAGAGAGTATCTTAGATGGCCTAACCACAGGACCCATCATCCCCTTGACCACTGAGCTCACTCACAGACCAACCATTGTAGCTTTCAGCCCAAAGGGAGCAAACATCTAGCCTGCCAGTTCCTTCTGAGACTTACACACCAATTCTCTTGCTGAGGCATTTTAAAGAGCAAAGGGATGAGGAGGGACAAGGATCTGACTAAAGTCTGTTAGTGTGCTTTCTCCACACCCAGTATCCTCCATAATCCTAATAAGGAATAAATAATAGCAACTGTTGCTTTTGAGAAACTTCCCTTATATCATTGCATTTAGTTTGTAAAACAATCCTTCCAAGCGGGCATGATTATTATAAAATGGAGATCAAAATGGCCAAGTGATTACATCACTTGGGTGGGATTTAACTCAGATCTCAGAGGTTTCCTGAAGCTCCCATTGTACCCATAGTACTGTCTTCTAACTGGTTTGTTTTGTTGTTCTGATTTGGTGTTTTGTTTTGTTTCAGTTTATTTTGCTTTTGTTTTTGTTTTGTTTTAAAAAAATGTATTAAACTCTCTTGCCTGTGACCCATGACTTATGGCCATCTTTAATTCTGCATGCAAAGATTAAAATGATAAAGATATTAAAACCATTCAAGTCATCAATTCCCGATTACTCAAATTGCCAAGTAAAGCTAACTGATCCCACAAGCCAAGACCTTTCACCAAGAGAAGGAATAAAACAAACACATTATTTTATCTTTCGTTATGTGGTTTTTGAGTCCCAGAGAAAGGAACTCAGCTGTAAAATTGGAAAACAAAAACCAAATGGTTTGCAAAGAAGTTCTGACATCTATGTTTCTTAACAGGTAAGAGAAAGTCAAGCCGGGTGTTGGTGGCGCTTGCCTTTAATCCCAGCACTCGGGAGGCAGAGGCAGGCGGATCTCTGGGAGTTCGAGGCCAGCCTGGTCTCCAAAGCGAGTGCCAGGATAGGCTCCAAAGCTACACAGAGAAACCCTGTCTCAGAGAGAGAGAGAGAGAGAGAGAGAGAGAGAGAGAGAGAGAGAGAGAGAGAGAGAGAGAGAGAGAGAGAGAGAGAAAGTAAAAAGATGATACTGGACTGACTGCAAGAAAATAGGATCGGTCAAATTCCACAGAGAGAACTCGGGGCTTGAGTTCTAGTCTTGGATCTCTTAAGCAAGTGTCCTTGGTTGAGAGGGGGCGTAAAAGAGGAGGGGGAAGGAGAGGAGAGAAAAAGGAGAAAGGGAGAGGGGTCCCAGAGGGTGAAAGGATAGAATTGACTTCTACAAGGAGTCTGATCTCCAAACTACACCATGGCAGGCAGACATGCTCACACACACACACACACACACACACACACACACACACACACACACACACACACACACACACACACACTAAAAAAAAATACTAAAATCTTTTAAAGAACTGTTACCTTAAGGACCCCATCTCAAAAAACACAAACCATTAACCTCAGAAGAGCTAAGGGGGCAACATAAATCCTAACGATGTTAAAGAGAAAAGATATTAGGAACTCTGTCTGTAATTTTGACAACTTAAGTGAAATAAATTCCTGGTCAATTCCTGAAACTGATGCAAGCAAAACACCCTGAAAGTCTAAATAGCTTTTATACCTATAAATTAAATTCCTAGATAAAACCCTAGTAGGGCTGTAGTTTAGTCCTGTTACAGCCCAAGATCTACAAGATACATGTATTTTTACATGTGCACATATTCACACACCCTTGTGGCCTGCTGTGACACCCAATCCCCAAGGTTTCTCTTGCATCCCTCTCTGAAGCTATCTTTGGCAGTCTGACCCCCAGAGGAGACCCCTCCAGGCCCACGTGTACTCTCATCCTTTCACATGTGGGTGCTGTCAGTGTTTCTATTGCTGTGAGACAACACCATGACCAAAAAGCAAGTTAGGGGGAAAGGGTTGATTTGGCTTACACCTCAGCATTGTTGTTCATCACTGAAAGGAAGTCAAGACAGAAACTCAAACAGGGCAGGATCCTGGAGGTAGGAGCTAATGCAGAGGCCATGGAGGTGATCTGTTTACTAGCTTGCTTCCCGGGCTTGCTCAGCCTGCTTTCTTATAGAACCCAGGACTGGCAGCCCCCGATGACAACACTCACCATGTGCTGGGTCCTCCCCCATTGACCACTAATTGAGAAAATGCCTTACAGCTGGATCTCATTGAGGTATTTCCTCAGCTGAGGCTCCTTCCTCTGATGACTCTAGCTTGTGTCAAGTTGACACACAAAACCAGCCAGAACAGGTGCCTTCTCTCTATCTCAGAGATTATTTGTTCTTGAGGTCAAGAATTTGCTCTTGTTTCCACCTTTCTCTTAGCCTAGGAAGAGGCTCTCTCATAATAGGCATTTAATAAAATCTTAATGGTTACTCACAGAGAAAAAATAAACAAAAAAAAAACTGTGTCAGTAGATAGAGTTAGGAAGCATGTTATTCTATGCTCTGTGAATTTTTTACAACCTATTCTCAAAGATAAAAAGGAGTAACTGCCATTTTACACTTTCATGGAAGAATTCATATACCTTCTACTTTTTTTTTTTTTGGTTTTCCGAGACAGGGTTTCTCTGGTCTCGAACTCACAGAGATCCACCTGCCTCTGCCTCCCGAGTGCTGGGACTAAAGGCATGTGCCACCAACGCCCGGTTACCTTCTAATTTAACATCAGTCTCCAAAATAAGTGTGAGAGATTCCTCTGCCAGAATTGAATACATTCATGGCCTTTGGAGATCCAAAGAGCAGGATCCCATCCTGGAGGATTTCTGCTTTGCTGTTCTAGTCTATGCCAGAGAGTCTCAATGCCTGGTGTTCTGGGTCCGGGTGGAAGGCTAATCCAGGGAGACGTGGACCTCTGCCCTCAATTACATTCCATCACAACCACCATTAAGATTCAGCATGAGTTTGTCCACTCTAACACTAGGGCTGAAATTTAATAGCCGTTTCAATAATATCAAGAGTGGCTGCTGTAAGAAGTAGTCAAGCCAGATGTGATAGCTCATGACTGAGATCCCAGCACACAGAAAACTGAGGCAGGAGAATCGTTATGAGTTCAAGGCCAGTCTAGGCTACACAGTGAGTTGCAGGCCAGCTGTGGCTATAAAGTAAAAGCCTATCTCAAAATAAAAGAAGAACTAATTGGGCCACTGGGGCACCAACTTCATGAATGGATTTTTTTAAAATGTTTTAATTTTTCTTTTTCATTGAAAACATTTTTTTCTTGTACAATGTAACCTGATTACAGTTTCCCCTCCCTTTGTTCCTCTCAGTTCCTCCCCACCCCTCTTCCATCTGGATCCACTACCTTTCTGTCTCTCATTAGAAAAAGAACAGGCTTCTAAGAAATGACAACAAAACACAGCAAAATAAAATATAAGATAAAACCCATCACATTGAAGTTAGACAAGGCAAACCAACAGAAAGAAAAGAGCCCAAGAAAGGGCACTAGAATTAGAGGTCCACTCACTCACACACTTGGGAGTCTCATAAAAATATTAAAAACTGAAAGCTATGATATATATGCAGATGACCTGGCCCTGTGCTTGCTGCTTCAGTCTCTGAGTGCATATGACCTTGCTCAGTTGATTTAGAGGACCTTGTTCTCCTGGTGTCCTCTATTCCCTCTGGCTCTTACACTCTTCCTACCTCCTCTTCCACAGGGTTCCCTGAACTCTGAGGTGAGAGATTTGATGGAGACATCTCATTTAGAGCTGTGTGTTCCAAGGTCTCTTTCATTCTATGCAAAATTTCTGTGTGTGAGTCTCTGTATTTGTTCCCATCTGCTGCAGGAGGAAGCTGCTTTGAGGATGGTTGAATAAGGCAATGATCTATGAGTATAGCAGAATAGAGTCATTTTATCATGACTTCTCTGTCTGTCTGTCTGTCTGTCTGTCTGTCTGTTCTCGGCTATCTAGTCTCAGCTTCTTGGTCACCCAAACAGTGTTAGTTGTGGATTCCATCTCATGGAGTGAGTCTTACGTCAATTCGGAAACTGGTTGGTTACTCCACAAGCTTTGTGCCACCATTGCCCTATCATATTTTGCAGGCAGAACAGGTTGTATATCAAAAGGTTTGTGACTATGTTGGTGTTTAAATTTCTCTTTGGATAGCCTGAAGAGTACCTTCCTGTACCAAAGATACTAAAATACAGGGGATTGGTTCTATGCAGGTCCAGCTTGACCTTTCCATGTTCAATGAGTTGTGTAGGTGTGGTCTTCAGCAATGGGGCCTTGCTGTCAGGTTGTGGATAGTACTGTATTAGCCTGGTGACAGCCTGGGTTCTTTGGGGATTTCCATGAAACCACTTTGGTCAACAACTCAATTGGATATAATCCATTCCTGGTACTGGAAGCTTCATTTGGTGACAAGAGATGGCCAACTGGGACTTTGTCTTCCCCATTATTCAAAGACTTCACTAGGATTGCCTTCCTATATTTTAGGAAGTTTCCACTGCACTAGGTTTTCATACCACCCACCAGTGCTCCTCAATTCTAGCTGTCTTCCCCCAAATTCTCTCCCTCAACCTGATCCCCCATTCCATCTTCTTTGCTCCCCAGCCCATCCATTAAATCTATTCTATTGCCCCCCATCTCAAGAAGATCCATATGTCCCCCATCCCTTCCTCTATGGGTCTAAAGTTTGTAGCTTGGTTATCATTTACTTAACAGCTAATAGGACAAATTGAATTTTTAATGTTTTTATTGTATATTAGTTATCAATGAGATGGGTTATAGTAAGAAATTACCAATACGGAGTCAGGTAGAAATATAAGGGTATTTAATAGGGAAAAGCCTTACTTACAGAGCGAACCAGCCAGCCGGTGGTAGTCTGTACAGCAAGAAGCAAAGAGAAACCGAAACCGAAAACGCAGTCCCCCTACTCACTCTGACCACGCCCTCACAAGCCCTCAGGTACTCCTGTAGCCAGCCCCTGAGAAGGCGTGGCTACAGCTTCCCCTACAATGGGTTTTATTTAAAAGAGAGCCCCCAGATCCTTTACTTTCTCTTCTTCTCCCTCCCCTCCTCTCTCTCTCTCTCTCTCTCTCTCTCTCTCTCTCTGTGTGTGTGTGTGTGTGTGTGTGTGTGTCTGTGTCTGTGTCTGTGTGTCTGTGTCTGTGTGTATGTGTAACTGTCTTACTTGTTGTGATAAAATATCATGACCAAAGAAACATTAAAAGTAAGAGTTTAATTTGAGGCTCAAAATTCCAGAGGGTTAGTATCCATGGAGAGCATGACAGTAGTCAGGTAGGCAGGCACAGTGCTGGTGCAGGAGCCGAGATCTTATACCTTAAAACATGAAAGCCCATCCCCAATGACACACCTCCTGCAACAAAGCCACACCTCCTAACTTTTCCCAAACAGTCTAACTTGGAACCAAGCATTCAAATATATGAACGTATGAAGGCCATTCTCACTCAAACCACCACAACACCTACACGTGTGTGTTTGCCTGTGTATATCCTCCACTGTCATGATGTAGCTAGGTGCCAGTGCCATATTCTTATGCTTCCTAGCTTATTTATTTATTTGACATGGGATATCACTATGTAGCCCCAGCTGGCCTAGAACTAGCTTTCCATTTGGACTTGAATTCACAGAGATTCACCTGCATCTGCTTCCAGTATGCTGGGATTAAAGGGGTGGGATACAACATTTAGTCTTTCTAGGCTCTAGAACTATCTGAAATACTTCCTTTATAAATTAGTATTTTATTGCAGAAGTAGAAAATGCACTAATCTCAGTTAAAGCCTCTATGCTCAGTATTACCTTTCCCTGAATTTTCAGCACTCAGTGCTGGGGTTTGGGTGTGTAGTGTCAGCCAGAGGCCGATATATTAAACACTTGGCCCAGCCTGTGGTGCTACCAGCCACTGGGTGAAACCTTTGGGAGGGTGGGAGGAAGGAAGGGCCTTATGGAAGCAAACTGGTTAGTTGCTTCTAGAGTGTACTGAGACCCTGGCTCTTTCCTGTATCTTTGCTTCTTTTCCACTATAATGTGAGCAACCATTGGCATGAGTCCCTGTCATGGTGTGCCATGGTGCCACAGGCTCAAAGCCACCAAGGCTAAGTGCCCATGGACTGAAAACCTGAGACAAAAATCAAAACCTTTCTTCCTGATGAGTTGATGATCTCAGCTATTTTGTCGAAGTAATGGAAAGGCAACTGACGCAGGTTCCCAGTGTGGAATACCTCCAGATCTCTTCTCTGACTCCTTTAAAGTGGAGAGACAATCTGAGTTCTAGAAACCAAGGAAAGTCTTCAGAGAACAAGGAGTGGCAAAAAGAAGGATGATGAGCCAGAAGGATCCAGGAGAGGAGCTGCTGATGGGGTCCTGCCTGTGCAAGTCAGCATGGCTTCGAAAACTGGACTATTGAAAGTAGAACATCTAATAATGGGACGATAGCCAAGGGCCCATTGCTCTCAGTGTCTTAGAAGGAAGAGTAAGTTTTTCAAGTCAAACTATTTGAGTTTATAGGTGCCTTCCCTGCTCATAGGTTCCCAGAATGGCACCATTGTGTCCTCAGTGAGCAGTGCATGTGCGACCTACGTCCATCTTTTCCCAGAGGACACTCCTGAGCAGACTACCTTCATCAGCTTGCTTCTGCGAAGATCATGTCTACAGTTCTAAGACCTATCTCAAGACAAAGCCAGAAGACCCAGACAGGCAAGGAAGTGAGGGAATGTGTGTGCCATATCCTATAAGAACCTGGCCCTCTCTGAAAACAAACAAACAAACAAACACAAACCACCAAGTAAGATAACTGGGTGTTCTGGAACAACATTAGGAGAAAAGCAATAGTTTCAGTGAAAGAACTAAGGTGATATACCAGGGTCTGGCATGTTCCAGAGGCTCAGTGTAGAGCCTTGGTCTTCAATGTAACAAGACTCAGAGGTAGGACTCTAGGGAAGGTGATGGGTATGGAAACTGTGATTTCATAATTTTATAGTATGTTAGGGGGCGGTAGAAATTTAGGAAGTGGGACCCAATTAGTATGTGCCCTTCTTATTCTGGGCCCTTCTCTCTGCTTCCCAGACCTCACAGGGTGAGCAGCCTCCTGCTACATGCTCCTGCTGGGATACTTTGCCTCATCAACAGAGGCAGCTGGATATGGGCTGAAATCTTTAAATCTGAGAGCCAAAATAAAATGTCCTTCCTTGGAGTTGATGTTCTCAAATATGTTATCCCAACAAAGTAAAGCTAATTAACATGATAAGCAACACCCCTCACAAACTGGGAAAATGTGGAGGCCAGATGACATAGAAGTGCTGATATGGACTTATTTTTAGGCCTCCTATTGAAAAGAGTATCCTCTGTTGGATCACAGGAGGAACACAAAGTGGGATTCTGAAATCAGTGTCTAACATCCCTGACATGTCACACCAAGGTGCATCCAGCCAGTTTGGATGCTTCCAGAAACAGATGACTTGATAGTAGTTTGTAAAGAGAGAGGACCCCTCCCTCCAGAAAACTTTCTTGAACAATATTGCTAAATTGTTTCTATGGGCACTAAGTTGTTTGTTTTAAACAGATTTAATGTGTTTTTAAATTCTCCAGGCTTCACGTCTTACTTAGAAAGTCAGCATAGGACTTGTCTGGGCAAAGTAATGGAATATGACAGGAGAAGCAACCACAAAACTCACCTCAGGCATGCTGGGAACCAGGAAGCTACACGATCACCCTAAGGGTGTAACTGTGTGTGTGTGTGTGTGTGTGTGTGTGTGTGTGTGTGTGTGGTGTTGCTGTTATTGTTGTTAGGTGGATATGGAGGCTTAAGGAAAAATATAATTCTCCATTAGTCAAATAAAACACAATTTTGAAAATGTGCCGATGACATCAGTTTGCCATCATCAATTAAAGGATCAAACTCTCTGCTCTTTGAGGTTCAATGTGTTTGAATTCCCAGTCTTCTTTACAATTTATTATGAATTCACTGTCCTCTTCTGCAGCTGTTACAGCCCATGCTAAGTGTCTTATTTACCTGGAAAGTTTAAACACAAACACAAAGCCTACCCATTTCTAATTCCACTCAAAGAGATTCTTTTTTTTTATTGTATTATAGTGTATTGTATTGTATTTATTGTATTGTGCTGTGTTATAGCACAAGGTACTGTAAAGTGCCTTGGTTGGTTCTGGCAGGTAGCAAAATTTGGGAAGGAAGAATCTCATACCTTAGTACCTAGGGTGTAGTACAGGGAGCTGGCTGCTTGTTTACAAATACAAATTCCCATAAAGCATGGTGGCAACAAACCAACACACAAAAACAAATTCCTATGCACCATCCAAGTCACAGAGTCATTTGCCTGAGTTTGTTTTTGTGTTGGTTTGTTTGGTAGGTTGGTTTTGTTTTGATTTGAGACAAGCACCAATTCTAACAAAAGCACCATGCCTCCCTAAAAAGATGAAAGCAAAAAACTTGCTTGCAGAATTTCAGCAAGTCAGTGTCAGTTGTGCTGGGAATGAAAAAGGAACCCTCAAATTTTTTCAACACTCAATACTTCTTTATAAAGTATGAACTTAAAGTTAATATTGATTGTCCATGGGAATCATTCTTAGATTAGAAGAGAAAGGAATTTAAGGGATTAAAGATAGTTTCTGGTGTGTAGTGAACTTTTTAAAAATATATCTTTTCTTCAGTGTTTCGGGTTAAGGTCTTTGTCCATTTGGAGGTTTTTTTTTTGTGCAAGGTGATAGATCTGGAACTAATTTCATTCTTCTACATGTGGATATCTGGTTTTCCCAGCACCATTTTTGAAGATGGTTTCTTCCCTCCAGCTTATATTTTGGCATCATTGTCAAATATTAAATAGCTGGTTACATGCACTCATGTTTGGGTCTTCAATTGGTCTACATGTCTTTTTTTATGTTAGTACCATATTTTTATTACTATGTCATTATAACATCTCAGGATTGTTTTGGCAAGCCAGTGTCTTTTATTGTTCTATATGAATTTTAGGACTGACTTTTTTGTTCCTGTGAAGAATGAGATAGAGACTTTGATTGGGATTTCATTGAATCTGTAAACAGCTTTTGTTAAATGCTCATTTTCACAATAATAATTCTACCAACCAATGAGCATGAGATGTCTTTCTATTCTCAGGTCTTCATCTTGTTCTTCGGAGGTTCCCTTCCCTGGTTAGGTCTATTTCTAGATACTTTATCTTTCTGAGGCTGTTGTGAATGAGAGTGTGTCCATGATCTCTTTATCTGTATGTTTGCTGGTGTTGTATAGAAAAATTATTTCTTTATATGTATGAGTTGATTCTGTATCCTGCCACATTGCTGAGTTTCTTTATCATTTCCAAAAATTTGCTAATATAATTTTTGAAACCTCTGATATATAGTGTAAAGACATCTGCAACCAAGAGTAGTTTGGCTTCTTCTTTCCCTATTTGTCTCTTTCAATTTCTGTCTCTTGCCATATTGCTCCAGCTAGCATTCTGAGCACAACAATGAAAAGACTGTAATCTTTTCTCCATTTTTGTTCTAAGCAGCACCTTTAAAAACTCACCAACAAGTCTGCCTAAACATGAGCGTACCAAAGACAACAAAAATAGACATGTCAGAGTGGGCAAGGAAAACCCATGAGGCCTCAACTCTCTGAAAGAGACTACAGGCAACTAAGGAATGCTGAGAACAGGAGAAATAGTCTTATCCCAGGGAAGAACATACCAACTGGTTATCCAGTACCAAATGGTCAGCCCTAAAAACATACGCACTAGTAGCATTATATAGATGAATAGGTTATATTCAGGAATATATATGTGCATATATATATATGTAACAATGATTAATATAGAAAGAGTACATGAATTTCAAAGAGAGCAAGGATCAGGAAAGGGTTTGTAGGGAGGAAAGGGAAGAGGGAAATAATGCAATTATATCATAATCTCAAAACTAAAAGAAATAATTAAAAATACTTTTTCAGAGAACAGTTTTAGATTCACAGCAATAGTGAGAGGAAGGCACAAACATTTCTCATTTCCTCCCAGTCCTATCAAAACCCCATCTGAGTGGTTTATTACAAGTGATGAACCTAAAGTGGCCCACCATAAGGATTCAGAGCCCATGGTGTTCTCTTTAGACAAAAGACAATCACCTGTGTCTACCTTTGCAGTACAGTTGAATAAGAAGTATAAAAGGCTACTGCTTTAGACTAAGTTCCCACACTGCATTTGTGGCACCTAGCTGAAAACTAAGATACCTACCTGATTTGAGAAATCAGCATTAGAGATAACAGCCTAACTCCTCTATCAGGTCGGTTTCAATTGGTACGATAAGGAAGTTTCCTGGGCACATAATCCTCCCAACAAAAGATGGAACCTGAGATGGACTGGCCAGGGATTGCTCTATTCTGTCTCACTGTCCCCAGGTTTAGGAGACCTAACTTTGAAATGACCGGTCCACTTCTGTGTTGCATTTCTTTGCTTTCTTTGTAATTGTTACCTTTATTTTCTATTTTCTTCCAGTCTTTTTTCCATCTATAAAAAAAAAAACAATCTTTTTTCTACTGAGCTCATTGGAATAATGATTCTATTTTATTTAAAAAGTCTTGCTTAATTCTAGAATTTTTTTAAAGAAGTTATTTAAGGTCATTAAACCAAATTGCTATAAATCTGCCCTCTGATGATACTTTTTTTATATTGAGTTATTTTACTTTATAGATACACAATACCCTACTGTCCTATAATTCCTCTGTGTTTTGATATTAGTTTTATTATGACAATATAACTTGTGCAGCCTTAGACCTAAATAGATAGGGGGGTTGTCTGTCTCTAAACTGCCCACCTTGGGATCATCCTTAGGGCCTCAATGAGATTTCCATCTGTATAAAAAGAGTTCCCAGGTAAGGACTTGTCAAGAAAAGCTACAACTTGTTAATGATTTGCCAACGGACACCTCTGAGAGCTTAGAATGAGTAAGATAAGAGACCCAAACAGCCCACCTGCCCCCTTGCCTTCTGCCCCCTGCTACCCCCTCCAGCATTTGGAGGAGTTACAAGTGCCCCTTCTGGTCTCCAACAGGTCTATCCATCAATCATCTGGTCTTTACAATGAGGGTTTAACTGTAAAGTCTCATTCACATGTAATCGGCAATTGCTTCACTTACTGATGAGAAAGCTCTAGGAAGTGGCAAAGGGCTTAAATCCGTCTCTATACAAAGCAGAATTAAAACATTTCCTTTCCTTACTATTAGTCCAATTTTTCTCATCATCAAAATAGGTAAAGGCAAGTCTTCCTAAGGCGGCACTGAGGCGTGCTAACACAGGATATCAGCACAGGAAACCACCTCAGATCCCAAGAAGAAAGGTTCCTTTCTGTAATCAAGTTCCACCAGGTGGAACTCTAAGTGCAGTTCATTCATGAGCTCAAGGCCTCTAAATGCGCAAGACCCCCATTACCACTTCATTCAGGAAGTAATTGTTTTTAATGAAAGTGTAACATGTAGAGGTTGGTCACAGTGACTTTTGAACTGGAGGCCTCAACTAGGAGTCTGTGCCCCTATTTTACCCACTAGAACTTACACAAGCCTTGTCTTTCTCTCCAGCCTTGCAGTGTACTTCTCTGCAGTGCCAGTCCATAGACTTTGACCCAAAGCTGCTGCCATCAAGGGCATACAGGGCAGCTGTTCTATCCTTAATCTTCGCTCTGATGATCTTGTTGGACCCACATACACCTCCTCTTCTCCGCATGCCCTCCATCCCTGCAAGACACCAGGAGGCCAATATCATGGCTTCTAGGACACCCAGACACGCTTGTGTGGTATTTCTAGGCTCTACCCTTTTGCTGCATGTTTTCTGACATTATGCAACACTACCCTCTGTTCTGTGGTCTGTTCACATCTCTCTAGGTTATCTCTCATATAGCCACCAACCATAGAACAAGACATTTTCTCTGCATTGTCGGCCCAATAGGCTGTATTTCCCCATGGTCAGATCCCAGACTTCAGAAGAGAGGCCCATTCCACTTGCTGTCCCAGTAGGTGTTCTCAAAGGCAATGGGCTGACATTTGGTGGGGATTTGCAATAGAGAGGTAGGACCACAGCAACTTAACATGGGTAGAGCCTGGTAAAACAGTCTATAATTGTTTGGAGTTCTTAAGGAAATGAAATCCCAGCAGGCTGCTGGTCCCCCTCCTTCATTAGCTTTCCCCACTCCCTTAGGCATTTGCTCCCTTATAACTCCTTCCTTATAAACTTTGCTTTGAGCTTACAGGTGTTGAGTAAAAACCTGTGATAGATTTGGGGAGCTTTTGCAACCCGTAGAGACAGGGGCCTGGTTGCTCCTGCTAAATCAAACTCTGGTGGTTGTGCTGCACTTTGTAGATTTGACAGCATGCCCTGCCTGCTGTCCCAGGGCACAGAGAGCTTCAATAAATGTGCATTTTTTTCTACCAAGTATAGGAGGGGCAAGCATTTGTTTATTTTACATGTTTTACTTCTTGTCTCATGATCTCAAGGTATTCCAAAACGAAGGCCAAAGGACAAACCTAACAAGCTAATAAATAAATATTAATCCTGGTTTTGACAATTCAAATTCCCCATCAAGTGGAGCCAATGTTAATACCATAGTAAGTATCCTCTCATCACTGGGTTAAAGTTGAACTCCACATAATCAGAAAATTGTCCCCAAATTTGATGATCCACGAGGGTGTCTCTGTTTCTACCCCCACAGCTCTTCCCTCCCCAGACCCTGGGTGACTCTAAGGCTCTACTGGAACTAATCTCTGTATTCATTTTTCAAAAGAAGAAAATGGAGGAAGTTAGTAGTAGTTCAGAGACCTGGGCTACAAGGGGAATCACTTTACTTCTATATTAGGAAAGGAGAGTCTTTCCTTCTGCTGCTGAATTATGCCCTGCTCACCAGATTTCTGCAGGATAGCGTAATGCAGAATGCTACAGCAGCACAGATGTTTATCTTTGTGTCCCTCAAGGTGGAGGAGGCTAGGAAACCCCTCATCCGCTCATTTGTTGAGTCATTCAGGATGCGTGAGGCTTAAGATGGACATACATTTTATTGCCTAAGCAGGGGCAATTTATAAGCTGAAAGGGGACTGTGTTGATTGCACCAAGAGAGTAAACTCACACCAGGACTGCTCTGAACAAAATGGAAGATTCAGCTATACTCACCACAGTACACTTTGTCTATACTAGGAACTACACTGTCTTTGTAAAGATGAACTTTGCATGTCTGTGAATGCGGAGGGGAGAGCTTCTTCTTCCTAGATACAAAACCAGTGCCCTCACCATACCAAGAGGATTTGTTTGTTAGTCCACAGGATCATGTGGGTGACACAAAAACATATGTTGACTCATTCAGCCACCAGACTGACACAATTATTATTATGTATGTATGGCCCGGTTTCTTATCTGTATTTGAGAACAGGTTGGATTTTTTGAGAGATAATTCTATATTTGGTGTCACTAGTTAATGAGGAATAGGTCACCGAGACTGGCTCTCACTTATAACAGTGCTCTCTTTGAAAATAGTTACTCTGTTCTGGGTTCATTTCTGTTCCTGTGATAAAATATCCTGATAGAATGGGATTATTTTCACTCACAGTTCCAAGTTGCTGTCTGTAGAAATTCAAGGCAGCTGGAACTTAAAACAGCTAGCCACATCACAGCCACAGCCAAGAACAGGGAACAATACACGCCGTGATCATTTGCTTTCTTAATTATGTGCTGCTTTATTTCTCCACTTTTATGCAGTTCAGAACCTGCCTAGGGAATGGTGTTGCCCACAGTGGTCAACTGAGTCTGTCTTCCCATGGGATTCTAAGTGGGGTCAATTTTACAATGAAAGCTAAGTATCATATACTTTTTCACCCACTCACTGAAATATTTTAGAGGTTGGTAGAGATAAAATAAAGCACAAAAAATATGTGTATGTGTATTTAATAACAAACACACACACACACACACACACACACACACACACACACACACACACGGCTCAGTGGGTAAAGCATTGCTGCACAAACTGAACACCAGAGTTCGGATACCCAGGATCCATGTAAAAGTGTTGAAAGCCAGCTGGTCATGGCAGCCCGCCTTTTTTCTCAGGGATCCTTGGGGCAAGCTGGCTCACTGAACTAGCTGAATCTGTGAGCTCTGGATGCAAGTGAGACACCTGTCTCAGTACATAAATGTGGAGCATGGTCAAGGGGCATGGTCAATATTACCTCTGACCTACAGCTACACACGAACCCATACACATGTAAAGGCACACACAGGCATACACACATCACATACATACACATTTTGCTTTTTAGGGAATATACACATGTTCTCAAGGAATTTCCCCTTCTAACCACTGAGACAGAGCTCCAACTTTTCCTTTAAGCTCCAGGCCACCCCCTGAGAGCACATCATTTCACTCAGCCATTCTATGTTCCTGAGTCTAAACAAACAACAGTTTCAGCTTCCAGCCACCCTTGTTCCTTCCCATCAATTTCAATATCAGACATCGATGTTCCCATGATGATCAACAGAGCCAAGGAATGACTGAAACCTCTTCTATTTAGCTCTGGGAAACAAGCCACACAAGGAGGATAGAGGGAACTTCCCCAAGTGTCCCACATGAAGTCACTTTTGGCTCTGCTCTGATTATGTGAATGGCCTGAATACTGGAACTCCTCATCTCAACAAACATCTTGGGACAGCCTGAATTCAGTTCTGAACCCTGTGACCTTGGACAAGGCTGTGAGCTGATCTTGACGACTACTAACCTCCCAGTAAACATACTGGGATCCAAGGCTTCTAATGGTCAATTCAGTTGAAATTATGTCTTGAGGGTGGACTCTAATCTACTTGAAGAGGCGATTTGAATGAAAACAAGCATGGCTGCAGAAGGAAAACCATGTTGGGACACAGTGAGAGGACAGCAGTGTAAAAGCCAAGAAGAAAGACACTGGGGGACATGAAATCTGCTGTCACTTTGACCTGACTTCTGACCTTCAGAATGGTAGAAAACAAATAAATCTCTCTGGTTTAGTAGCTAGGCTATATGATTCCTTATTATGGCAAGCCTGGCAAAAGCAACTCGGGAAATGCTTTATTTAATGTGACATAAGGTATGCATCACAGTGTTTCCAGACAAAGTTAAATGGAAAAAAGAACATATGGCTTGCTTTGCAGTTAGGGCACTGATACACAGAATTGTGTAGTATGGAAGGCACTCCTCTATTTACAAGGTATCTAGCAGTCAAGCCGCCCAGAAGAAAGGTAAGTGTGTGACTACTTGAGTATTCTATCTCCCTAGAGAAATGGAGAGAGATCTGTGAAATGACATTTATTTGGTGGGTCAGATGAATTTTGGCCCTTTTCTGTTGTAGCTAAAGGCTTAGACTTGCCTTGGCCAGATCATAATGAGTTAAACATACAAAATTCTTAATGTTAGAAGCACAAATTTCTAAGTATCATATGACATTTCAAAAGCAGAAAGAAAAATGCATGAGTAACATCTATGCTTGTGTCCTCCTCAACTCCCCTTTCCTTTCAATTTGTCACCTGTCTGACAGATGAGACTTTTGACTTGGCCCTTGCATCAGTTTTCCCTGCCACTGCTGACTGCCACTGCTGTTATTCAAATCCTCTGGCCCACTCTATCATCAACCTAATAAGATCTTGGGGTGGGGCAGGTAAGCAGTGTAGAATAACTGTTAAGGAGCACAGCTGCTTGGGGCAGAGTCCCAGCTCTGCCTGTTAATAGTTGAACATCCTCAGTCAAAGAAAAGCCTCCAAACCTTCACACACACACACAAATGAGTTCGTAGCAATGCCTCATAGTGCTATTGGAGAGGAGGTGGAATGAGAAAACAGCATTTGGGACAGTACATGCTGAGACGATCAGAAATGCTAATCGTTCTATCAAACTCTTAAAATTCGTTACTGTACGATGTTTACCACACTCTCTTGTGCATCATTGTGACAGCCACAATTTAATCCATTTTCCTTATAATTTATACTATAAAAGCAACAGACATATTGTCTTTTCTTCTTCAACTTTCATGCCCAAGACTTTGAGGTAGTCAATAAGGAAGCCAAATGTTTTTCACGTGAAACTCCCAATTTCAGCCTTGTTAACTTTCTGTTGCTGTAATAAAGGACCCAACACAGTTAGCCTCTGAAAAGAAAAGATTCACTTCAGCTCATAGTTTTGGACACAGCAGTCAGTGATCAGTTGGCTCTGTTGCTTTTGGATCTGTGGTGACACTGCTCATCATGAAATCCATGGCTGAGAGACACTGCTCCCCTCAAGAGCCAGGGAGGATCGAGAAAGGAAGAGCTAGGGGTACCACAAATGCCTAGAAAGGACACACCACTGGATATTTATCATATCTAAGGGTCTCCCACTGGACTCCACTCTCAAAGGTTCCCCACCATCCACTAGTGCCACAGCCTGGGACCCAAGACTTGAACACATGAATGAGCCCTGGGGACACATTCAATACCCACGCTAAGGCTGTTTAACATTTCACCAGCTTTCCCCATAATGATCCAATCTTCTTACTATCACATGCCCTGAGATCTTTCCCTGAAGCATGGAACTCAGCTTTGCAGTCCTTTAGAATCTATTGGGATTTATGAGGCAGGTCTTTTAGGTGGTGTCTGTGAAATGGACCTACATAGGGTGAGCAAACAGCAGGTGCTTAGTAAGCATCATCCATAGAAAGGAAAGCCTGAAAAACGTGTGCTGTTCATAGGCTTAAGAGTCCTCCATTAGCACCGGCCTGGACTACTGATGGCCACAATTTGGTTGAGGACCAGAAACTCATTCTCACAGAACAGAAGCCCAGAAATCCAAACCAAAGTTGTTCAGAGCCGAACACCCTTCAGAAGTCCTCGACCAGCTCCTTCTTTGCTTCTTCCAGCCTCTGTTCGTCATCAGCTCAGCTTCCATCTGCAACTGGTCTTCCCATCACCTGTGTTTGTTACTCACAGGGTGCTTCCTATACTCTTATAAAAGGACACTGTCCATCTGACTTAGGATGCACCCTAAGGCCAAGATGTTTTCACTGAAACACTTAGTGTACCTATACCTGCAGTGTCTGGTTCCAACAGAGCTACAGTTAACAGAAACTCAGGTTTCAAATTTGGACATATCTTTTGAGAAACCAAGAGCCTGCTTACCTGTTAAGAGTCAGGGAAGTCACAGAGTAACAGATCAGATCACAGAAACCCTGATCATGATTGGGAAGGAAACGAGTATGTATGTGTTTATTCATTTGTTTTGGTTTTACAGAGGCTAGGTGGGGCATTCAGATAGGGCTTTACTCTGCTAGTCTGGAATTTATTGTACAGCACAGGCTGGCCTTGAACCCCTGCCTCAGCCTTCTGAGTGCTAGGGTTTATTGTGACTATTGGTACTTGAGCTTACACTTGCTTTCTGCTTCTTTTAAAACCAATTGTATTAAGATTCTCTTTTTCAAATACTTGATCATAATGCTTGTTAACTTAGTTTTTGTTTTATAAAAGGATACCTGCACATAGCTTAACATTTATAAGGCTTATTATGAAAAGGATGATAAGTCAAAAAATAAAAAGCACAGCCCATGACCCATTGCACCTTCTCATTTCCTGCTTTGGGATGACAATGCCCTTTAACATTTTAACCTGCAACCAGCTCTCTGCATCTCCTTCCATATATCCCATAATGGGAGTTTTGCATTGCCTATTGTCTCCTATGCCTGCATTGCCTCTTTGTCTCTCCAAAGATGGTGCAAAGGTCCACCATCTTTGCACACACACACACACACACACACACACACACACATCCATGCACATACTCTTCATATATTCACATGGATCTAGTCATTTTACATGCATGCAAAGATACCTACACCACATATACATTTGTGTAAACACACACATCACAATCATCCACACATGCACATATACACACTCGTAGACACATGTGCACATCTATCCTATTTCCTTTCACCCCAAGATGACCAAAAATACCTTAGAGGCACACATGAAATTCTCAAAGAATTAATATAAATACTAATTTATTTTCTTATTTGTTCAAATAAATAGTAATTGCTTTAAACTAACTGAACCAGCAGTCTTATGGTAATGATTTTTTTAATTTTCATTCAAATTTTGCTTTTGGTGATATTAGGGATTTTAATATTTTGTTTTTGTTTGTTTACCACCAATGCACAGTCAATACTTACTGTCCCTGGAATCTCTTTGGCACCATTCCATTCTGTTACTCTCTTCTTTGCAGCTCTTCTTGCTGCTTTCTGGCTTGTTTTGAGTGCTTCCTACACCCACTAAGCAGCTGCCAACCTCTGACCCCTCACACTGAGAATTCCTTCTCTTTCTGTCATGCATGGGGCTCTCCAGTCTCCAGGGCCATGGCTGCCTTTTAATTTGCTTATCCTCTTGTGCTGGAGCACCTCCTACTATGGCTTTCTTGGAATGGATGTTTGAATGGCACAATCATAGAGACCCCCCAATCTCTGATAATGTCTTTGGTCTGTTTCATGTAAAACTAACATCTTAACTGGGAATAAATTCTAGACTGAAAATATTTTTCATTTGATATTTGTATAACACCGACTCATTGATTTCTAGCTTCCTCTGTTGCTGTCGAGAAATCTAAAATCAATCTCTGTCGACACCTCCCCCAAGCTGCCAACTCTACTTCCACACTTACAGGATTTTCCCTTTGTCCCCAAGGTTTTGGAATTCCACAAAATTTTGTCATTTGGAGCCATTACTGGAAGCCATTCACTTAGATAAGAATTTTTTTTTTTTGAAACACAGGCTGTCCTAGAACTCACAATCCTTTTGCCCCCATCTCTCAAATGCTAGGATTATGGGCATACATGATCATGCCTGGATATCTGACAGAATTATTTTCAAAGAAAATTATTTTTCTGTATTCTTGAGAATTTTAAATATATGGACAATGAGATATGATGATGTCCATTCCCTACTTCCCTCTCCAACTCCCTTTCCAACTTCGTCTCTGCCTCCTCCTCCTGCTCCTCCTTCCCCTTCTTCCTTCTCTTCCTCCTCCTTTTTATAGTCCACTTAGTGCTGGCCACATGTGCACTGGTTTAGATCCATCCACTGAAGCACCCTAGAAAAGAATAACTCTCTCTCTCAGCCCAATTGAATTCTTGAAGACATTTTAATTTACGACCTCTTTACAAAGATCCTAATGAAATAAACCCAGGGACGTGGATGCACTCTGCATCTAGCAAGTAAAGGAAACTAGTGACTCCTGTGACCCACAGGACAGTGGAAAGAAAGACCTGTATCAGATGGGGTAGGGGTGGGAGCTGTAGCAGGGCCAGTAGCAGGAACATTAGTCACTGCCAGGACTGTATGGTCTTATCATAGCCTTTGCTATCTGGTTACGGTGAGCCAGAAACCATGTTTATGTCCTCATTCACTCATGTGGTCTTCCCCTATGATGCTTGGTACTTTTTGGCTGTTTTTGTCCCTGGTTTTATCATACTCTCTTTCCTATATTCTCATAGTGAATGTGTTCCTCTGCTCTGAGGCAAGATAGTTTTATAGGAAGGAGACTCACTATCAGAAGAACCTAGTTGCTGGAACTTAGCTGTGTGAAGAGCATGACCCAGCATCCTAGCCAGAAGGAGCTATGGCTTCTGGCCTGCTCCTCCAGGGCCTTGTGAAGGTTCCAGGTTGACAGGAAATAAACAGAAAAGTAGATTTGTATCTGGATGACTTGTAGGGTTAACTCTTCCAAGGAGACACAAATGAGCAGTGGGACCCATGGGAAGCAGAGGGCAAGATGTGTCTTGACAGGGCACCTGCTGTCCTCAGTATTAACAACTTCACAAGAGCAATGAAGGCAGCTTCTCAACAAGAAAGCAAAAGATGCTCACTGCGGGCTGAGTGGACCCTCCAGTCCTCATTTAGAAAATAAATACATGAAGTTTCAGGTAACCCATGTCTCACAAGGTATCATGGCCCTCAGAAACAGGGGTCTGTACTCATGATCCTCTAGTGGAACCAGAATAATTTAGCAATCATGAGTCTTTGAAGCTAAGAACAGAAAAACAAGTGGTAGCCAACTTAGCAAACACAAGAGAATTGTACAAGACAAGCCAGCAGCAGGGGAAACCAAGACATCTGAATTATGAGATTCCTCAATTCCTTTGTGCAGCTAAGGCAGCCACAGCTCCTCCCTGGTGTGCTCTTTATTCTGAGTCAAGCTTTATTTAACATAAAAGTTTTCTTCCAACAGCAGCCTGGCTGCAACCTGGATGGCACTGCTCTCTCCCTGTTAGACATGCCTAACCAAAAGTCCACACTGAATTTAACACCTCTGATACATTGAGCACAGGCAGAATGAAAGAAGATTGTTTTGTAGAGCTGGCAGATAGGAATATGGGATTCTTAGATACCAAAGGGGGCTTTGAAAGTGCAAGGTTTGAAATAGAAGACTACCAAGGCAAAGGAGCCTCTGGCACCTCTTCTGACCCAATTATCAGAGCTGAAATACATGTGATCATTTTTCAGAAACATCTTCAAGTTTTTGTGTATGATTTCAAAGCTTGGGTTCTGTTTCTATTGCTGGGAATCCTCCCAGTGGGGAAGGGAGGGCTGCTGGAGAGATGGCTCCAACGTTAAGTGCACTGGATGCTCTTCGGAAGACCCAAGTCCATATTCCCAGCACTCACATGGTGGCTCACAACTGTCTCTCACTTCAGTTCCAAGGGATCTGATGCCCTCTTCTGGCCTCTGCAGAAATGTCGTGCAGTAGTGCATAGATATATATGCAAGCAAAACACCCATACATATAAAATAACTATATATGTATGTATATATGCATGTGTGTATATATACATATATATTGTATGTATGTCTTACCAATAGTACAGAAAAATATTTTTACAACTATCCTTTAGTACAATTTTTAAAAGAAAGAATATTTTTTAAAAGATTCCTAAAATGTTTTATCAGCAGTGACTTTAAAAATGTGTTCGATACAAATTGTATACCAATTTGACCATTAGTTTCCATTTTGTCTAAATACTCTGAAACCATTGTAATATTACTCTGAATTGTTTCAATCTCAATGAGGAATTTGAAAATCAGTACCTTGTGGCTTCTGTAGAGTCAGGCAGCTTCAGTCTAAATTCTATGGATATTTTAAATGAATAACCAAGATGTTTAGAACCTTCACATTTAAGACCCTTCAGAGCCTGCAGTTGTAGTGACACCTTCCACTGTGCTTCAGAAGAAAGATTCAAAAAGCTAAAGAAAACAGTGGAAGTCAGGGCCAGGGCATCTGGAGACAGCCGTGGGGTGTTTCGGAGGGCCAGTCAGCTCCAGACTTTGAACAGCCTAGAGATGTCTGGAATGAGACAGGACTTGCTTGGGGTCCTGTAATATGAAAAATAAAAACTCAGAGACAGATATCGGGGTTCAAACTTCAAGCTGAAGATCAGAAAAGTAAAGGAGCCAACCACTAACTCTTACCTCTACCTCAGACTGAAAGGGCGATCCTGACTCCATGAAACCTCAGAA
This sequence comes from Cricetulus griseus, assembly GCF_003668045.3. NCBI lineage: Eukaryota > Metazoa > Chordata > Mammalia > Rodentia > Cricetidae > Cricetulus > Cricetulus griseus. The sequence continues at coordinate 85,235,569 of NC_048595.1, read as the reverse complement.
TGCAATCCCAGACTGCTTCCTCTCCTCAATGTGGCTGGAGGTTAATTCTCTCATGAGACCCTTTGCTTCTTCTTTTTATACCTCTCAAACCCTGGAATTAAAGTCATGTGATCCCAAGTGTTGAGATCACCTTTGTGTGAGCTGTTACTCTTTTAGACTGGATCAATTTCATGTAGCTCAGTGTGTCCTTCAACTAACAGAGATCCATCTGCCTTTGTCTCATGAATCCTGAAATTAAAGGTGTGTACCACCACCACCTAGCTCTATGGCTAGCTAGTATGGCTGCTGGGATTAAAGGTGTATATCACCACTGCCTGACCTCTATGGCTTGTGGCTAGCTTTGCATTCTGAACCCCCAGGCAAGCTTTAATGAATCAAAAATAATATATCACCACAGGGTTCCATCATCACCTTTTCTGCCTTTGAGAGGCTGTAACTCAAGGCTGCATTCCACAGAAGAATTCTGAACTGAGACTAGAAATATTCAGGACAAGATGGACATTTCTCAGATGTTCTGGACCAGAGGTTAATATCAAGAACCTTCAACTACCTAGGAAGCACTTTGGCAAGGTATCTTCAGGTATAATTCAAATTTCACAACTCAGGAAGCTTAATTATACAAAGGAGAAATGCCTTGTTAATTGGTTTCATCAGCAGTTTCTCCAATCACTAAGTCATAAGTTAATTCAGCAGGAAATCTCACACAACACAAGACTTAACGTGCAAAGAACCTTCTTGGTTTTATTATTGTTGCTGTTATTATTATTATTTCATTTCTTTCTTCAATATCTGTTCTTCCATACTTGAATAACTTCAACAAAAATATTTCAAATATGAAGTAAATGTATTATCAAAGCAACCTTTTTGCTTTTTATTGTATAATTTGAATTTTTTGGTTGAATTTTTCTCATTCTAGAACATCTGCTTTAAATTCAACATCCTTGGTATATTTTCCCCACATTTTTGTTAAATGATACATGTCCTATTGGTTCCTCTTGAATTCCAGATGAGGCCTGTGATTCTTTTAAACACATAATTGTAGAAATCACAAAATTATTTCTATTTAGAATGCTGCATTTGGGGGAAGAATTTTGTCATCAGAGACTTAAGACATGTGTGGGGACTTCAAGACCCTGGCCTAGCTCCTCCACATAAAAGAAGAGATGGCTGCAGTTGTTTGAATAATATATTATGTCATAACAAAAGGAGATATCTGAAGGAAATTAAATCTGGTGTAGGTCACATAGAGCAACCACCAGAAGAAGATCCGCAGAGCCTGATAAATAAAGCTGAAGCTAACGTTGCAGGAAATGCAAAGGCATAAAACACAGAAGAATAGATGTCACAAGGCAGAAGGCAATAGGGAAAGAGCATGCTTTGGGGCTGAGGAGGTAGCTCAGTTGGTAGAGCACTTGTTGAGCATACATGAAAGCCTGGGTTAGAGCTGATCTCCAGTACCACATGAGCCAGGCATTATAACATACACCTGTAAACCTGGCACTCGGGTTGTAGAGGCAGGAAGGCTGAGGCTAGCCTGAGTTACATGAGAACCTGACTCAAAAGATGTGTGGGGGGGTTAATTTCAAATCTCAACCATGTCATTTTCTAGATCCAAGCTAGAATAAGCTATTGAATCCTATAAGACATTTTCCCAATTGATAAAAGGATTTTAATAATACTTATTTTGCAGGATATAAAGAATATTATCTAACTATGCATGTAAGATATAAAACTATTATCTGGCTCTTGCATAACCTAGTAGAGTGATGAATAACTTATCAATACATAAAGAAACACACATAATTTACTTCTAAGTTGATTTCTAATCTAGTAAAATAAGATACATTCAAAGCAAACCATTGCTTCACATGTGCTCAGTAGTAGACTCTGGGTTTGATTTCCCAGAACTAAATAAATACAAAGCAGTTAGTATGAAAGATTATATATATATATATATATATATATATATATATATATTCTATTAAAGAACAGAAAAATTGAAAAAAGTTACACATTGAAAGGGGCTATCTGGGAAGGCCTTCCTTTAAAATATCTAACATTTTGTAGGGGAAATAAAATATTATGGGAAAAAAAGTTACATTTTACATACATAGTTAGAAAATAGGCTTCATATACCGTAAAGCAAGAATTATTAAAATCATTTTGTCAAAAGAGAAGCACGGAAAGCCTTCCTTTAAAATGTCTCATTTATGAAAAAGTAAGTTAGAATAATCCTATGCAATTCTCGGGCTGTCCGAGGAGAGAGGGAATGTCTACAATTGTCTTCACTATGCTCCTACTGACATTCAGGATTCTCTGCATGGTTAGGAGAACTAAACCCCCAAGCTAGGCTCCATCCTAGACATCCATGCTTTTCAGTTATTCATCATAAGGATGCCTTCTCTGGGCCTGATGCTGACTTATTTTCCTTAAAGGTCATTCCACCAATTGTCACTTTAGGTCTTTCTTCTCCCAATTGCCCAACACTCAGCGTGGGATCAAAAAGCCATGTTCTCTTCCACAAAACAAGCAATAACCTCGAATCCACAGGTAGCAATTTTCTCACTGTTCCCATCATCAACTGAGGAGCACCCTCATCCTGAATGTTTATCTTAAGAATTGAAGCAAGAAGCTACCTTTCCAGGACACTTCTTGAGGGCCAAGGACTGTATGTGTGCTGCCCCTGTGAGCTCATCCTTCCCACAACTGGTGTCAGAGGAGAGGAAACAGGTTAATTGAGAAAGGAGGCATGCGCCCACCTGTGCAACCACCTAGGCCCCAGGTGCTGAGATAACAGTACATTCCCTAGCTGGATGCCTCAGAATTTGGTGGTTTCCTAAGCAAGACCCCAGCAGGGTTCCCAAGGGATTCACATCACCCCCCACGTTAGATCAGAGGCTTTCAAACTTCAAAGCATTTTCTTGTTACAATGTTATGGTAAGACACAGTGAGGCACAAACTCCACCCACCAGGGTCACCTTCTCCGGGCTCCCACAAAGATGAGGCAGCCCAGAGGGCTGGGATGCACTTCTGCCTGCTTGCTTTGTAGGAAGATGGTTTTAGTCGTCTGTTTTATACTATGGTGGAATGCCACAGACTGTGTGCTTTTAAAAACTTCATTTATTTATTTTATTTTTTGAGATGGGGTGTGTCACTACGTTGCTCAGTCTGACCTCAAACTCACTGTAGAACCAGAGCTGGCTTCAGACTCCTGATAATGCTGCCTCAGTCTTCCCAGAGATGGAATGAATGGCAGTTGTGTAGCACCACACCCAGCTCCAGGCTGGAGGATTTATACTAAACAGGAATGCCTGTGGTTCTCAGAGCTAGAAGCCAAGAAGTTCGGGATCATGGAGTTAGTCTCCAGCAACAGTCTTCTCAGTGTATCTGTTTCTGAAGACAGAGGGCAAGAGAAGGTGTCGAACGTGGGAAAGAGGAAGGGGGAGGGGAGAAGGGGGCAGAAGAAACAGAGTGGGGGGCAAACAGCTTGACTTTTGGAGGGGTATTGAGACAGAGTCTCATGTCACCTAGGTTAGCCTCAAACTTGTTATATAACCAAGGCTGCCCTTGAACTATTGCTCTTCTTGCTTCTACTTCCCTATATTTATGGAGATCAGAGGTTGACTTCGGGTGTCTCCCTTGATTGCTTTGCCATGTTGCTTTTGAGACAGGATCTTTCATTGAATCATAGATTTGGCTAAACTAGCTGGCCATCAAGCCCCAGGAATCCTCCTGTCTCTGCCTCCCCAACACTGGGATTGCAGGTGCATACCACCATCCCTGGCTCTCTGCATCATTGCTGAGGATCTATTCTGAGGCCCTCACACATGTGCAGCAAGCACTTTACCAACTGAGAGGTTTCCCAGATACCACATGTATCCTTTTTACAATGAATCTATCTATGCAATAAAGGCAGTCATCTTTCATGACCTCCATGACTCAAGCCTCCTATTAGGCCTCACCCCCAAATAGTGCTGTATCTGTACCAAGTCTCTAACACAGGAATGTTGGTGAACACATTTAAATCATAGTAGGAGTTAGTCCTCAGGATCCCTGCAGATGATTGGCAACTACATCAGACTCCCAGGTTATCAGGATTTTCCTTTGATGAATACTTTGAATCCTCAAAGTTCAGGGGACATGACTAATCCATGGGAAATTCTGTCTCAAGGCCCTATAAGCATAAAGTCTTTAAAACCATTAACCTATGACTACCATGTCAAGATGCACACAGAGTCCTTATGGCTCTTGTATGGCTGCTTTCACTGGTAGAAATGATTGATTCTGTCTTAAACAGGTAGCACCTCTCCTTTAATTAGCATCTTTTGCATTCTGCAGAGCACACCTATTTTGTCTATTGCTTCATTAGTGTTCTTTTTTTTTTTTATCACGAGTCTCCCGGTTTTAGTCACTGCTCTATTGCTGTGAAGAGACACCATGACCAAGGCAATTATTCTAAGAGAAAACATTTAACTGGGGCCTTGATTGCAGTTTCAGAGGTTTAGTTCATTATCATCACAGCAGGATGCATGATGGCATTCAGATGGACACTAGAGCAGTAGCTGGGAACTATGAACTATGTCCAGATCTGGAGAGAGAGAGAGGGGGGGGAGAGAGAGAGAGAGAGAGAGAGAGAGAGAGAGAGAGAGAGAGAGAGAGAGAGAGACTTGGGCATGGCATGGGCTTTTGAAACCTCAAAGCTCAACCCCCATGACACACTTCCTCCAACAAATCCACACCTCCTAATTCTTCTAATCCTTTCAAATAATACCACTCTCTGGTGACAAAGCATTCAAATATATGAGCATATGGGGCCCATTCTCATTCAAACCACCATACTTCCCCTTTTCTCCATTTTCTTAGACCTTATAACCATTCTGTATGTCATATGAGGACTCAGTAGATGCTCATCACTCATTAAAATGCCACCAATTAATGATTTCAGTCAGATAATTATAGCCAATTTGTATTAGAAGTAAAAGCAAGAACTTCACACTCAACTTCTAAGACTATAAAGGCTTAAAAAATGTATCATCCACAGGTGCTTCCTGGAAAAAATATTAGATTTGCATTTCTGTATAATTTTTTAATCAAAAGCTAACATGAGGCAGAAAAGAAACAAAATAATGGCTGAGGGTACATTCTGTGACAACACATCCCATTCTGACGATCAAAGAAATTGAAGCTGGAGGGCAATTTTGAAAAAATATCTAAATAATTATATAAAATTTCAAACCACAATGGGTAGGGAGCAAAGAATATACAGCCTACAGAGAAAAGACAGAGAAAGGAAAAAGACAGTGTGGAAAATTTCCAGAAAAAAATTAAATGAATCCAATCACCACCAGCTCTAGTGAACAAAAACTCTCCCTCGAGTATCAGAAAGCAGAATCCAGCTATATTCCATTTCTACAAAATTCATAATGAAAAACTACAAAATATTCTGAAAAGATAAGCCAAACTGATCTTACCACGGGGCTGCAAAGAAAAGCTACATTGCCACATAGTTTTGTTTTGTTTTTCTTTCTTTTTTTTTTTTTTCAAATGGGGAAGGAGATTGGGTAAAGGTGCTCACCACACAAACTTGACAACCTGGTTTCAGATCCTCAGAGCCCTCACAAAAGATCCATGCTGTTGGGTTAGCCTGGCCTACACAGAAGCAAAGAGACCCTGACTCCAACACAGTGGGAAAGCAAGGACCCACACTAACCCGAACCCACATATAAATAAATGCACACAATCTCATATTTCACATGTCTCATATACATGCACATACACATACCACACACACATGCACACATTCATGCACACACACATTTTTTAAAAACTACAAAGATATCACAGCGATGCTAGCAAAATGAAAACATGATCACAATGTTTATACCATATGAATATGAATTAAAAACATAATTGGGTCTATAAAACAATTCATATTAATGAAAGATATTTCAAAACTAATGAATAATAATCATGAATGTATATCCATTTTAATGAAACGTAGAAGAAAAGCAGACACTGCAATTAGCAACTCACTGAAAAGTGTTTGCATTGCTTTGATCAACAACTGAGAACCTCTAGCAAGATGTTGCTGTTTATTCTGACAAGTTTACAGTAATGGAAGTACTTTAGATACAAGGTCTTTGTGTCTGCATGAATGGGGTTGCTGAAAAATGATCAAGCCAGCTAAAGGGGTGGCCTGGAACAAGCCAGATCTAAGAGGTCGGAGAGAAAAAGAGACCAGATGTTTTAAAGCCCAAAAGAATCGTGTGATGTAATAAATATCTGTGCTGATCTGAAGCATATGTTACATCCTGCAGAGTTACATCCAAGTGGATGTTACACTCAGCTCCTTCAACAGGCTGCCCCGTGCTTGAAGAGATGAAGTATATGGTTACATCAGTGGATTTCTGGGGCATAGGCTCTCTATGGACTATTACTCAGCTGTAAAGAAAAATGCAATTTGCAGGAAAGTGGATAGAGTTGGAAAATAGTATAGTGAGTGAGATAACCCAGGCCTAGAAAGACAAATGCTGTCTGCTTTTGTCACATGTGGATCCTCGCCCTGACTCTTTAGTTTTGTATGTTAACCTTGGAAATCCAAGAAAAGAAGAAGAAGGTAATGGGGGTGACTTAAAGCAGGAAAGTGCCATGTTAAGCAAAGGTGGAAGGGAGATTTATTGGAAGTAGCAAGGTTCAAACAGGGAGATAGGGGTGCATCATGGACCAGAGTAGAGAGGGTCAAACAAAAAGAGGATCGTATGAGAAAAACTGCTCAGTAACCTACTGTATCAGAACCCATTTTACAAAGCATAAAAGGGAATGTGAGGGTAGACACCCCATATATCAGCCAAGGTTCTCTAGAGGAACAGAACTCATGGACTAGAAATTATATATAAATACATATGTAAACATACATATATGTATACATACATGCATATGTGCATATATATGTATATGGTATTTATTAGAATGGTTTACAGACTGTGGTCCAGCATGTTAAAAGAATGGCTGTCTACCAATGGAAGAAAGGTCCAAGAATCCAGTAGTTGTTCAGTCCAAGAGGCTGGGTGTCTCAGCTGGCCTTCAGTATATGCCAAATACAAAAGAAGTGACCTCTAATACCAGTGAAGAAATGGACTTGCTATCAAGAGCAAGAAGGTAAGGAGAGAGAAAAAAAAGAGAGCAAGCTTTCTTCTTCATGTCCTTTATGTGCTGCCAGCAAAAGGTGTGGCCCATATTAAAGGTGATCTTCCCACCTCAAAGATCCAGATTAGAAGTGGATCTTCCCACTTCAAATTTAATTAAAGAAAAAAAAAACACCCTACAGGTGTGCCCAGACATTTGGATTTTAGTTAATTGCAGATGTAGTCAAGTAGACAATCAAGAATGGACATCATATCCTGTAAGACTGTGTAAAATGCAGGTCCTGGATGCAATAGATCATTAAACAAAAATCCCTGTGCCAAATGTGGGCTACTTTTGTAGAACTGGTCTGTCAGAGGCCCTCCAAACTCTACAAGCTATTGCCAGTTAATACTCATCATACCTAGTAGAGATTACGCTACTGCTGTGCAATCTTCAAATCCCAGATGCAAGAAGTAGAGAAAATTGAACTGAACCCAGGCTAGAAGATTGTTCCCTGCTATATGGCTCTCATAGTACTGAGTGGAGCTATGCAGGCTTCTGTGAGGTAACTGCATCAAAGCACAGCTATGAGCTCTACAGACTATAATACCAACTTGCCAGGAAGATTTGCCCAATGGTGTAATGGTGGCATGACTGTGATGAGAGTGACCAACTGCTCACTAATTGGATTTGTGGCTTGTTATACAAGAGGGAATGGATGCCTAATACTATCAGCCTGTCCAAAACTTGTGGCTGAAGATGGGGGAGGGGTAGCTTAAGATGGCTGCTTAGCCAAATTGACATAGCACCAGGCTACACCCTAAATATGAGTGTTTGTACTCACAGATGAAGGCTGCCATCAGCCTTAAACAGAGAAGCTTCTCTGTTTAAGTAGTAAGTAGAGGTAAAGTCCACGGATACACAAGATGCTGGACAAGACATTTGCACCACCCTCCTTAAGACTTGGGAATAGTGGAGAAGTAGAGGCGGAAAGAATCTAAGAGCCAGATGATGATGGGAGGAACTATGAAACACTGTCTTCTAAACACACATGGCCATGGCCATCATGAACTCACAGGAGCTGTGCATACTCAGGCCAGATCTACAGAACTTGAGCCCTTCTAACAGTCAACTATGAGAAGGAAGAAACTCACTCATGTAGTCCTGGGAAACAAGGAGGCCTAGTAACTACTTGTATACTCACTGGTGAGCCCGCCATGCTCTGATGGTTAGTTCCAAACCTGGATCACACAGGCAGCCCCAACTAAACTCTCTGGGACACTAAACGAAATCAAAACTAATAAATAGGAGGAAAAGATATGTAGGAAGAAGGGAGAGTTGCTAAGAGGTGAGAGGGAATAGGAAATAGGAGAGAGTTGGGGAGAGGGTAGATTACATATAAAATTGTGACAGACTAAACACACAGCGAAAACATGGTTGAAAACAAAAAACTTGTGCTGTGTAGTTCTCTCTCAGTCTGCCATGAAATGATATTCTATTGCCTTGAATACCATGGTGTTGACTAGAATCTCTCAAACTAACCCATCTATTTCTCACAAGGTTGAATTATAGTTTTGCTTCCTGTAACTTAAAATGCTAATAAACCATCATTATACATGTGTGATTAAACTTTGCACAACTTGCAATACCCATGCCAATTCAAACTTGTGTCAATGTGTCCTGAATTTTAGGTAAATATTTTTGGAAGTAAAGTGTGTGTGTGTGTGTGTGTGTGTGTGTGTGTGTGTGTGTGTGTGTGTGTGTGTGTGTGTGTGTGTATGAATGCATGAATGCAAATTTATATATAATGGTGAATGGTGAGGGCTAGAGGAAAAAGGTCAGAGTTGGTGGGTATGAGCAGGAAAACCATTACATCTATATAAACAGTTCTAGAAATGAACATGATGACATAATCATGGAATTGCATGTCCAGGAGATGAACTGTTATAGTTTTTTAATGGGGCTGTTGGACTCCCACTCAATTTGGTCTCATCTTGCTAATGATATTACATTCTAGAAAATGGCAGAAGCCTCTTACATTCTCAAACTCTGTGATAACCACTGGCTCCAAAAATCTAAATATTCACACTGGATCAGAAACAAAATGGATACTTTTAAGGAGAACAGGAGAATAAAAGGAAGGTTTTTCAAAGTATTTGAATTCATAAATCTACCCTACCTAGAATTCTAATCTCAGATTTCTAACACCAAGATCCTAGCTTAAAACACTTACTGACTAGAAATTACTCACAAGGAAATAACATCATTTTAAGGTTCTCTCCCAAATGCAAATTTATGTTAAGCACATAATTTAATCGAACATAGGAATTATCCGTAGGAGGGGCTGGAGAAATAGAGCAGCCAGTAAAGAGCTTGCTATGCCGCCATGAGGACCTGAGTTCAGATCCCAGCACCCACATGAAAAGCCAATTATGGTAGTGTGCATATGTTGTAATTCTAGTGCCAAGAGGCAGAGATGGGGTGTCCCTGGAGTTTGCTGCCAGAAAGTCTAGCTAAATTGATGAGCTCCAGGTTTAATGAAAGAAACTGCCTCAATAATAATAATAATAATAATAACAACAACAACACTAATGTGGAAAACATTAAAGTTACTCTGATATTTAACATCAATCTCTCACTTCCACATGCATGTATGTACACACAGGTGCACATATACAAACACGTATGCACACATTTGTGAGCACACATACTCTATGCAAAGTATTAGCTATAGGATCTCTGTGTGTGTATACTCGATGAAACATACTTATTACATATGGTCCTGCTCTGTGAAAGGAGCTGGTTGTATTTCACTAGCAGGAAAGTGTTTGTTTTCCCTTCTTGTTGCTACCATCAAACATGTCAATCACTGTTACTACTTGGCTTTACTGTTTATGCCAGAGAGACATTGCAACATTGAATAAGAAGTCACTATCATAGAGGGAAATTATTTGGGCTATGAACAGCTATTTACACACAAAGCTAACTTATTCATCTTTGTTTTGTTTATGTTGCCAATTATCAGAGCTAAATTAATCTTCGTTTAGACGTCCCTGGAGCCCCAAGTCTCTCACAGGCAAACTTTGAATACCAAAAGATTTATTTTCACTAACCACCACAGCAAATATCTAGCCTACTTCCCAAATGGTTACATTGTGATGCTTGCTCTCATGTTTCTGTAATCTCACGGAATCAACATTACAAATAATGGCACATTGAATGCAATGGAGCAAATTCTGGATATTTCCTGTGCATGGCCATGTATTAGCCATTTCATCTGGGGTATAATAATGAATACAGTTATTCTGTATTTAGAGATAAAAGGAAGCCAAGGGAATCTACAAAAGTTGACTTGTACTGATCAGAAAGTCAAGATAATTCCTAAGAGCAAAAGCCTTACATGCCATTAAAATAAAGGCCCAAATAATAAGTCAAGGATTATGTGCCAGAATGTGGCCAAATTGCTTCCCATAACTTGACTTATTAAACTTTAGAACAATCTTTTGATGTAGGTCCTTTGATTCACATTTTAAAAATTAAATGACTGAATTTCAAGAAGTTTAAATGACTTGCCTAGAGTCATATGGTCTGGTGAATTATAGATCAAGGAACACCTTTTAACAAGTTAAAGGAATTGACTAGAAAGAAATAAAGAAGAGAATTGTCTTGATTACTTGTCTGTTGCCATGACAAAACATCATGACCAAGGCAACTTATAAGGAAAAACATCTAATTTAGGGCTTGCAGTTGCAGTTGCAGAAGCTTTGTCCATGACCATCACCGTGGGAAATATGGATACAGGTAGGCAGTCATGGTCTGGAGCAGCAGCTGAAAGCTTATATCTGATTCACAACTGAGAGAGGGGAGGGACAAAGGAGCTGAGAATGGCATGGGCTTTGGAAAGCTCAAAGCCCATCCCCAGTGACACACCTCCAACAAGGCCATTCCTCCTATCTAAAACAATTCCACCAACGGATGACCAAGTATTGAAATATATGAACCTATGAGGACCATTCTCATTCAAGTCACCACAAGCATGCCATGTGGACTTAATGTCTATGAATTTACAATGACTCAAATTCACAGAACTTTGCCCCCTTGTTCCAGTAACGTTTAGCAAACGTAAGAAAAGAATGAAGAACTGGGTGTGGTAGCACACGCCTTTAATCCCAGCACTCAGGAGGCAGAGGCAGATGGATTTTTATGACTCCGAGACCAGCATGGTCTAAAGATGGAGTTCCAGTACAGTCAGTACTACCTAGTGAGACCCTGTCTCTTAAAAAAAAAAAAGAATTAATAAAATAATTACTGAAGTTACCCAGAATTGATTGACGACTGACCCAGTAAGTTGTGGCTACAACATAATGGTGGCAAAATTTTGACCATGCTAACAAGTGCTAAATGTGAGATATGAGGGAGATGTGCTAACAGTTAGGGTCAAGTAGATTGCAAAATTTAAGTAACACTGAAAGACAAGAGTCAATAAAGACAGAAGAAAGGTTGGAAGGAGGTTTTAAAAAGATTAGACAAGAGCAAGTTCAATCAGAATTAGAAATCTAAAAGATGGTTTAAATGATTATGGAAATCAAGATGCAAGACTCTCTCAACTTCCAACCCACCCTAAATGATTAAAGGATCAAGTGCTGCTAATCCCAATCTCACTAGACAAGGAAGGGTTGGTTCAGTATTTGACTCATGAGCCACAATGGGTGTTGTAAGAGAAAGTCTGCTGGGAAACATTTCATTACTATAAAAGAAGCCAAAGTTAGCCCATCTTCTTCCTTCAGATATTGTAGTGTCCTACCTTGTTCCCAATTTAAGGACAAATCCAGTCCAGAGGGGAATACAGCTACAGAGGACTTCAGGGAGCACCACCAGAGCCATACGGTGTGCCCATATGAAATTCTCTCTGAATTTCAAGTCAGTTACAAACTTCGTTAATTTTTTTTTACGACAAATGAAACAGCTTTCTGTTATTTTCTATCAAAATCATCCAAAAGTTATTTCAAGATGGCTCAGAGCTTATATTCTCAGCTGTAAGTATCCAACATGGAGAGAAATCTGAAGATGCAAACAGAGCATGGAAATAGGCTGATGCTAAAAGCATGAATCTTGAAGAAAACAGAGAAGAGAAATGGCCTAAGACCAGCAGTGGAGTAGCATGCTAAATGTCCCTGTGACTCATGTCACAAAAATGATGCATTCATGTAATTCAAAACTGCTACACTGTGAGTCATGACCCCACACAGGGTCCAATAACTCAATGTGGGGACATTCACAAAATGTGAACAAGAGTAAAAGTGTGCATGAAGACCAAAATGTAATACAAAATCAAACGCATCATTAATCTGACGTGCCGGCAGTGGCTACATTGTGCAACTTCACGGCAGCCTTGGCTCTAAATGTACAGAGGCCTCTACTCTGAGCATTCAGTCATGACACTTAACACCATCAAACACCACCTTAAACACCCTGACTTCCATCCAAGACTATTGTACGCCATGAACTTCAATATTTTCACTTACATGTTAAGTTTTCTGCTCTTAAAGAAACATGATGGTTAATTGTAGAAAACAACCCCTTTTACTGCCATCATTCTACACAATATATCTTTGGAATAGATTGAATTTACACCAACAAACACATCTATGTTATTATTATGCAAAGTTGCATTGGTCTTTAATAAATGATAGAATTATAGGTAATCCAAAGAATTGTTTACAAATGCATTTCCCTTTGATTTTCCATAAATGTGTTTGATTTACATAGTTATTTTATATACCTAAACTCATGGTCCCATAAGAACTTCTTCAACAAAAAAAAAAGGCATGAGTGGGAGTTTAAGAAGTCCTTTAACTGCTGGGCAGTGGAGGCACATGCTTTTAATCACAGCACTCAGAGGCAGAGGCAGGCAGATCTCTGAGAGTTTGAGGCCAGCCTGATCTACAGTGAGAGTTCCAGGACAGCCAAGACTAATACACAGAGAAACTCTGACTCAAAAAACACCTTTTAAACAAATGTTAAATACCTTTAAAATGCTAACCTTGTATCTTATGAGCAAAATTAGACATGGTCAATGTCCCAGTAACCCTTTTGGTCCAGTGAATAACATAAACATTAATTGACTAAGTATATAGCTGGGGGGTTCAATTTCAAGGTAGAAATAGGAAATACCCACCCTGCAAATCACTTACCCTCATTTCAGACACTTAGAGCTGTGATTTTAGTGCCTTTCGATGAAGGGTGCTGAAACTATAAGAACTGATTTACTATGTCAGCAATGGTTCTACTGTGAAAAACTAGCCATGTGCTGTTCACATTCAAATTGGCACTTCTGTGAACAGATACCAGACACTTGTAGCTGGCCTTGAATCAGAAACCTCTGTCTGTCCTTCACATAATGTAGGACACAGATGTGTCAGTCTGGCTCCTGCTGAAGAAAAGGAGTGCAGAGGTTAGGGTTACCTGTGGGCTGTAGAAATTCCAACTTCATGCTGAACTCCTCAGCCTGCTGTGTTACTTCCTCTAACACTGCTTGGTACAGGCGGATATGTGGGGAACATAAGGGACTTCATCTAGGATCAGGGATTTGGAAGACTAAGATGATGAGCAAAGCAGAGGTTCTGGAATTTTTGACACAGGAAGGAATGGTTTTGAAATCCTGAGTGCTGGGCTGGAAACTGGAGACAAAGGAAATGAAGAAAAAAGATGTTCAAAGAGTTATTAGATTAAGTGTTATGAAGAAGTTGAAGAAAACCCTGGTCAGAATGCAGAACCAGCAGCACCTGTGAGGACCGGGACCGTACTCACAAACCACTCCGTGTGACTTAGTGATTTTTGTCAGTGGGTCAACTAGAAGTGCCAATAATTGGGATAGGGTGCATGAGAAAGAGGAGATTGTTGACTGATTGGAAAGTTTTTTTATAAAATGGTAAAGGAGAGCAGGTGGCAATGAAGAGATTTAAGAGAATATGACCAAAGACGACAACAATAGACATTCTGAAGTGGACTAGGAAAGCCCAGGAGACCCCAACACTACACAGAGAGCTACAGGCAACTAAAGAATGTTGAGAATGGGAAAAGCACACCAACTGATTATCCAGTACCAAATAGCACTGAAAACATACATACATATATATATACATATGTATATATATGTAACATTATACAGACTAAGCAGGTTATATTTTCATATTTAGGAATATATGTATATACACATATGTATATAACATCAACTAATAAAAGAAAAGAGGCCATAAATTTGAAAGAGAGAAGGCTGTCTTAATTAGGGTTTTATTGCTGTGAAGAGACACCATGACCATGGCAACTCTTTTTTTTTTTTTTTTTTTTTTTGGTTTTTCCAGACAAGGTTTCTCTGTGTAGCTTTGGAGTCTATCCTGGCACTCTCTCTGGAGACCAGGCTGGCCTTGAGCTCACAGAGATCCTCCTCCCTCTGCCTCCCGAGTGCTGGGATTAAAGGCGTGTGTCACCAACTCCCGGCCATGGCAACTCTTATAAAGGAAAACACTTAATTGGGACTGGCTTACAGTTCAGGGTTTATCCTATTATCATCATGGCAGGGAGTATAGAGGCATGCAGGTAGACATGGTCCTGGAGGAGAAGCTAAGAGTTCTACATTTGGATCAGTGGGCAGCAGGAAATGGATGCTATACTAGGGACTAGCTAAGCATCTGAGACCTCAAAGCCTGCCCCCACAGGGACACACTTCCTCCAACAAGGCCACACCTACTCCACTAAGGCCACACCTCCTAATAGCACCACTCCCTATCGGCCAAGCATTCAAACACATGATTCTATGGGGGCCATTCCTGTTCAAATCATTACAGAGGAGTATATGGGAGGATTTGGAAGAAGGAAAAGGAAGGGAGAAATGATGTAATTATATCATAATTTCAAAAAAGTCACAAACCCCACGCTCAGGCAATGAAGAAGATGGGAGTTATAAAGGTAAAAGGCCATGGCTGTTTACTAGGTCGCATGTATTTTCAGGGGAAAGGAAGATACTGTTAAAGATGAGGAACCAGAAAGAACATTTCTAACACAATAGGTTAGCAAGATGGGGCTGTGGGTCTCTGACTAGAGAGCTTAAGTTCCAGAGAGAACAGTTAAAGAGTGTCAGCTGAGGGAAAACATGGAGGATAGGTCACCTGCAAGGAACCAGAAGGCATGATGTGTTTCACAAGCATATTGGGAATGAGTCAAATGGAGGATTTGGAGCATAAGTTGTTTTAAGGAAGATTGTCTATTGGTCCTAGTTGGGAAAAGACTTAACCTACATCCCCAAATGATGGTAGATATAAACACTATAAACAAAATTGTTATTGGATAAGCTTCCATTTGTTGAATAAATATTATGTGATAAATACTATTTGAACTTCTTTTATTAAATCTCATAGCAACCTTGTAGGTTCAGTAGTGTCATTCCATTCTACAGATGGGAAGCCTGAGATTAAGGTTGACAAGCCAGAATCTAAATTTAACAGGAGTAGCTGTGATCAGTGGTAGAATGTTTGCCTGGTATGCCTAGCCTCAATCCCCAGCAAAGAAAAATAAAGATAAAATAAGAGTTGCCACTGGTAAATGAACAGTAATGTTCATGAATGTTCCATTTGGTCTAGATGTTTCCAAAAGAAATACCTGTCACTTGATGCTTAGAGAGTTTTCACCTAGACCCCTCTAACTGGCTTTAGTGTTAGTAAGTGATTCCTGTGGCTTTCTAAATTTCTAATATCATGCAAACTAGAAATATCTTGGCCCATATTATTCAAGCTCTAAATAAATATTCAATAAGGAAAGTTGGGTTGTACTTTTGGTCATCACAGTGGTACACCTTGACACTCTAAAACTGGATAAACTATATTAAACAATCAGATACTGGACTGCAAGCAATGAAAGATTGTGAGCACAAAGCATAGAAAATGCCAAGATTCACATTTTCCCGGGATCATTACCTGGAATGATTTCCACATGGTTGGGTGGGGAAGTGCAGCCCAACCAGAGAAGAGCACGGAGCTACTGAGATGGAAGAAGCCTGTGAGCAATCCTGCAGAAGCTGGAACTTGCACAAAGTAGTTTAAAGAAACAGAGAGGTCCAGAAGTCTTCATGCAGTAATCAAAAGGTTCCTGGTTAAAGGAACCTTTAACCCACTAATTAATAAATTAGTGGGTTAATTAATTAATACAAGGTGAGTTTCCAAAAAAGTCTAGCAAAGAGTAGCTACCTGGAGATGAGAGAGATCAAGCAGTGAAGAAGGGGATTTTCAGTCCAACAAGTGATGAGAGTCCTGTTGAGCATCCAGGAAATGAGACTCCAGAAATGCCATGTTTTAGAAACAAAGGACATCACAACAGGTAAAGATTGAATCCTAAGAATAAAATACGCAACAATAACAACATAAGTGTGTGCATGTATGTATTATATATAAAATGCTACAAGGGTAAAAATTTCCTAAAACTGTTATTAAATAAAAATCAGTAGATCCAAGAAGACAAGTGACACTCAAGTAAAATAGACTTCCAAAAAACAAGAGTCAAGCCTAGGCATAGAACTATCAAATTGCCCTCCAGGAAATATTTTAAGTAATAATAGGGGAGAAACCATATTAAGTGTGAGGGAACAAGAATACAAATGATGGCTGATTTTTCTTTACAAAGATTGAAAGAAGACCAGAGAATATCACTTTTAAATGCTTGATTCAGTTACATTTTTTAACAGGTATGAGTATACTCTCAAAAGGTGAAAATTGTATAAACATGTTTTCAGATTTTAAAATGTTAAAAAGATTTTGATGTGTGGTATGCATGTGTCCTTGTTTGTGTATGTATGCTCATGTGTGACCTTACATATAGAGACCAGAAGTCAATGTTGGGCATCTTTTCCATCATTCTCTATACTATTTGAGACAAGGTCTCTTGCTGAACCTCACTAGTTCAGGAAGATGAACTCAGGCCAGCAAACTCCAGGATCCTCCTGCCTCTACTTCTCCCGTGATGAGGTTATGAGTTTGTGTCACCATGCCCAGGTTTTTACGTGGATACTGGGGATTGAACTCGGCTCCTCAAGCTTGCAGGCACCATACTGACTAAACCATCTCTCAGATCCAAAAATATTTTATTGCAAACCAGAGATATACAAGTACTTAAAGAAGTTCTTTAGGATCAAGCAAATTATAGAGGAAGAAAAGTTATGTTGACCCAAAGGAGTAAGTGGAAATGCTCAGTGTTTGGGAAAGTATAAAGGATTGGCAATTCCTTTTTAAAATTTTTAACTTCAATGAAAGAAAACTGATATCTTCTTCCCTCCCTCTCTCTGGAACACTTAACCAAGCTGATCTTCAAGTTCATATGGAAGTTCAGAGAAACAAAAAAAGCCAAAACAACCCTCACACATCCAAATTGCAAAACCAGGTACAAAGCTATAATAATCAAGAGTGTAAGCTGGCAGGATGGTAACATCTGCCACTCCAGCACTGGGAGGATCGTGCATACCAGGTCAGTCTTGGTTGGATAGAAAGAGCCTGTCTCAGAGAGTTAAAAAGAAAAAAACGCAGAGACTGTACACAGTACTAAACACAAGTAGCATGCGTAGACAATTGGAACAGAACTAAAAGCCTAGAAATAAGCCCACATGTTAGCTCAGTTGATGTTTTGGCAAGAGTATCAAACAGCTTAAGTGTAAAAGAATGGACCCTTTAGTGTATATGAGACAATTAGGTGTTCACAACTAAAGGATGAGTTTAGATCAATACTCCACAGCACATTCAAAATTAACTCAAAATGAATCAAAGGGATAAATACTTATGGCTCAGATTAGGCAATGGTTTCTTGGATATGACACCAAAAGCCCAAACAACCAAAAAAAATAAAGATAAATTGGATTTCTAAATTAAAAGTGTGTGTGTTTTGGAGGACACCATCAAGAAAGTGAAAAGACAATCCACAGAATGGGAGAAAATATTTCCAAACTATATGGTTCATGAAAGATTTGTGTGTAGGACATGTAAAGAAGTCAACACACACACACACACACACACACACACACACACACACACACACACACAAGTCAACCAGCAACCCAACCAAACAATGAGCAAAGAATTTGGACAGGCTCAAAAATAAAAAGAAAAGCAAAATACAAAAACAAAACCTGTACCACTGAGTACCTGAAGATAGTGAACATCACAGCTATTGGGACATAGAACCACAATGAGATACCACTTTGCAACCAACAGATTAAATATATTTTCATTTTTATTATTGCATGTGTATTTGTGCACCATGCATGTCTGGTGCAGGCAAGGCCAGAAGATGGCATCAGAGCTCTGGAACTAGAGTTACAGACAATTGTGAGTTGCTATGCAGGTGCTGGGAATTGAGCCTGGGTTCTCTGGGAACACAGTCAGTGCTCTTCATCTCTGAGCCATCTCTCCAGACCCTCCCTGGATATTTTTTCTTTAGTTTTTCAAATAGCATATAACTGAATTTTACTCTGAATTATCAAAATCCCAATCAAACCAGTGACATGATCTCTGTGAAAGCAGTGAACTGTTTCTATGCAGTTGTATGCAAATGTAAATCACATGTCTCTTACTGAAACAACGACATCAGCATAGTCCCTTACTTAGACTCTTACATTTAAATGATATGTAAGTAGTCAGTCTATTTCTAGGGTTGGAGAGATGGCTCAGTAGTTAAGAACACTGGTCGCTCTTCCAGAGGATCCAGGTTTGGTTCCCAGCACCCATATAGGGTTGCATACAACTGCTTATAACTCCAGTTCCTGGGGCCACACCCCCTTGTGGCCTCTGTGGTCACTGCACACACATGGGACAGAGATGCATATCTAGGCAAAATAGCAATACAACATAAAATAAACATAAATAAATATATTTCTGAAATCAGTGTTCCAATAAGAGGATGTCTTGCTGTGCTGGGACTCACAAGAACATCTTCAGACAGACAATGTTTGATGACTCCAGAGGGCTCCCAAGACTCTGTGAAGCTGGACTTGTAACTATGATTTATTTCAGCAAAATTATCAAAGAAAAGGGCAGGGGGAATCATGCCCAGGCTTCCAATAATCTTCCAATGTAGTCATTCAGAATGTACTTAATTCTTCTTGTTCAACAGGCTATGACACACGTGTGCTGTGCAGTCTACCACAGAAGCTCCTTGGAGACCCTGAGCAAAAGACATTTTATTGGAGGCACCCCCTGCCTGGCATGTCCCAAAATTCCCAGAAGGAAAACAAGTTTGGTACAAATCGCAGTTGCTTGTACAAACTTTATAGGCACAGCAAGCCACTCTTTCCAATTTCTTGGGATGCTGGGAACCTTCTAGAAATCACATTTCTCAGAGAGGCAGTCAGGGGTCTCCTTGCAAGGAGGCACTTCTAAGACATCAGCCTCATACCTGCTATCACTATTTTTCTGCAAACATATCTTTAATTGAGACACAAAATAAGAGCTGGTAAGATGGCTCAGTGGGTAAAGGTGCCTGGCACCAAGTCTAAGGACCTGAGTTCAATTCCTGGGATCTACATGTCAGAAGCAAGTTGTCTCTTAACTCCATGTGTGCACCATGGAAAACACCTGCACTTGCATGAGTGTGCACACACAGACACAAAAAATAATAAAAATTTTAATCTAAAAGATATAAATTAGTAGGTATAGGAACCATTCATACAAATGAGTTTATTTATCCATGCTCAAATAACATTAAACAGAGAAAAAACAAATTAATAATTTTACCCTATGCAAAAATGAGCTACCACCTGAAACATAATCACAAAGTAAAACATTACAGCTTCCTAGAATTGTACAATTAATATTTATTTCAAAGAATATGAGGCAAACCTAGAAAAATATCAAAGAAATTGAACTCCTTAAAACCCTAATATTATGAAAGCACTGGTAAGTTTTTGTATTCATATGGATAAATAATACATATCTACATAATTAATAATACATTTAATATGAACTCTTAATTTAATTACCCATGTTTTTCCTTGTCATTAATAACTGTAAACATGAAAAATATTGTTAAAAATTATAAAGTTTCTCCTCCCCATTCTGATGGATATAAAGGTTGTTTTGTGTCAGTTTCTCAAACCTTACAGACCCCCCAGGAGCCTCTAATTGCTCTAACAACAAAGTCAAAAAACCTCACATGATCCAGGCCTGGATCCATTGCTCAATTCATCTTCCACATGAAGTGACCATGACCTTCTTTGAACTCTCCAGCTGTGTCACTTTGTCCCACTTCATGATTTTCACCTGTGTAGACAGACCCTATATTATGTCTTATAATTACCAAGTTTTTATTGGTCCCTGTATTATAAAAACACAAAATTTTAAATATTCATAGTCCCAGATAGATAACAATTTCCCCAAACAGAGGCTATGGTTATCTACTCCATTCAAGGATACAGTCACAGTAGTCAGTGTTGTCTCTCCAATACAAACAAGGATTTAAAAATAAGCCCATAAATAACCTGCTTTTGTGTGAATTGTTCAATCACTTAGTGTATTTGATCCTTTTACCCATTGGATTCCCACATTTCTTAGGTTATCACTTAAATATCTTCTTTTCATAAAACTGATTTCATTGTATCTTCTAATAATTTCTTATGACTAATAAAAATCTCAACAACACATACTTTAATTTGGCACTCCTACTCACTTTACTAATTCTTTAACTTTTACATTTATTACTTGGAGTTTTTCTTTTAGCCAGGTCTCTATACACCAAGCTGGCCACCAACCCATAATCTCCCTGCCTCAACCTCCACTGTGCTGGGATTTAGGTCTTTGCCACCAGCTGTAGTTTTCTTATTGGCAAACTGCGAATACAACGCTGGTGTTCTTGTCATGTGTGACTTTGTTTCCATCGTAACGTTTAGTCATTGCATTCCAATGCTGAGTGACACATAATACAATTCTCTGAACTGATGCTATCTCCTATTTTTAGGATCTTCCCACACTCAGGAGACTTGCTTATATTAAACACTGATCTCTTGACTTTTTGTGTCTGCTATTTTATGGAGGTTTCCTTAAAAATCAAGGTACTCAGATGCATAGTTTTGCTTATCGTTAGATAATCCACTGGAGTAAAACTGGGCAAGCAGGAATGACCTTCCTTGCACCAGTGTGATTGTTAGTGCTGACAACAGAATTGAGAATCACCTTAGAGACAAATCCGTGGGCCTGTCCCTGAGGGATTTTCTAAATGAGATTAAGTGATGTGGGAAGGCCCAGGCTAACTACCAGACTGAATAAAAAGGAGCAACAAGCTGAGAGCTTGTTCATTCATCTCTCAGCTTCCTTATTATAGGTGTCATGTGACCAACTGCGGCCACCATGCCATTCTTGCCATGATGAACCCTCAAACTGTGAGCCAAAACACACCCTTCCCTCTTTAATTTGCTTTTGTCACTCACATACTTGATGCAGTTGGCTTGTGAAGGAAGTGATGGCCCTAGACTTCATTTAGGGCACAAAGACAAAGGCTTGCTAGCTGATGACAAGGTGTGAGTAGCATTCTAGATGCCTGGAGGATGCTGGGGAGGAGGAATCATTTGGGATTTAAAAGCTTGGGAACATACCTTTCTTAATATCTAAGACTTTCTTTCACCTGCTGAATTTGCTGTTGTCTGCTATTGTTAGTATGCTTTAGTTCATTATTACAGATGGATCTTAGTTGAGCTCTGGGGTGCTCTTTCACAGGAGTGTGAATGCATTTGGAATGAAACTCGGTGAGTCTGAAGAAGGCAGTTAAGAAATAACATATCAGCTAGGCAGTACCTTTAGACTCAGCACTTGGGAGGCAGAGGCAGGCACATCTTTGTGAGCTCAAAACCAGCCTGGTCTATAGAGAGAGATGGGGAGGGAGAGAGGGATAGAGGGAGGGAGGGAGGGAGGGAGGGAGAGAGGAAGGAAGGAAGGAAGGAAGGAAGGAAGGTAGGAAGGAAGGAAGGAAGGAAGGAAAGTATATCTTTAGTATCTTTAGACCTGAGGTAATAGGTAATGGCTCATCGGATAAGAGTACTGATTTTGCAAACATGGGGATCTGAATTCAAATCCCATTAGCTAAATACACACACACACACACACACACACACACACACACACACACACACACACACACACAAAGCTGAGCAGGGCTGAATATGCTAGTGACATGGACAGGAAGATCTCAAGAGATCGGGCCTCAACATACAAAAGCATGTTTATACACCACACACACTTATAAACCAACCACATTTTAACCAAAGGTCAGAGATACAGGCTTGAGAAAGACTGCCAGTCCAGGCACACAGCAAACAAAAAGTCCACAAGCCCTAGTCTGGGGAACGAACATAAGAGTCTTCTAGAGGGAGTCCCTGAGACCTGGGTGGGGTGCCGGGAAAAGGATCCCAGTAAAAGTCTCATCAGTCTATAGTCAGACATAATGATGGCTCAGATCCTCTCCTTCATACTCAAGGGGAACCTCTGCCTGTGACAACTGTCAAGGTCAACCACCTCTGGGTTACAAACCAATAAATCCACCTAACAATAGTCAGTTAGACAGTGTCTGCTTTACCAGATGTCACGACTTCCTGCCACAAGGTCATGTGACTACTACTCTATGGCTCTATTGCAAAATGTGTGATATTAATAACTTTGCTTTAAAATCTACTGAACGTAGGTGCAGTAATGTGGTGTCTTAAGACCTGACAGTAGGTGTAAAGAGCCACAAAATATTTGTGTAATTAAGCCTTGAAATTCTTCATGATAAGAACCTTTTTAAACGATCAGGAAGGTTCAGCATGTGAAGGAATTTGCCACCAAGCCCGATGACCTGACTTCATTCCCATGGCCCACATGGGAAACCCAGAGATGTGACACTGCCAAGCTGTCCTCTAATCAACACACATGGGATATGACACACATGTGATCCCAACATATACACAAAATAAATACATGTGATTTAAAAAATCAGAAGTATGCAAAAAGGTATCAAAAGGGTTTGTTGTTGTTTGTTTGTTTTTCCTGAGACAGGATTTCTTTGTGTAGCTAAGGCTGTCCTGGAGCTCTTTCTGTAGACCAGACCAGAGACCCTTCCAAATGCTGGGATTAAATTTACATCAATAAAAAAAAATGCCATCAAAATCTGGAATGAAAACCAAAATGCATTCATTAACTCAAAGCCAGGAAACACTAATTAGTAGTGGCAAGGAGGAAAAGGCGCACTCATTGAACTATTGATGTATTTTAAAGGTTCTGAAATTTCACCTCATACTGGAGCAATGAATAAGAGCAATAGGAGCATAAAACAGCAAACAATATTTTAAGCAATTGAGAGATTCAACTGCTTAAGACACTGTACTGCAAAAGAACCCCTGTGTATTCTCCACAAAATGGACTCCTGTAGTGTGGAGCTCCTGGCACAATGACAAGCATCTGAACAGGGCACAGAAATGGGATATTCTACCATATCTGTTCCTTGTTTTCTCTTTTTACATATGTTGAGCCTAGACGTGATTTTTCCACAATAAGCAGTAATAGATCTTAGTAACCATCACTTATCTTCATACTTGCACATAAGCACCGACATGAAAACATATGAGCGAAAAATTGTTTATCACCATTATTTACACTAACAAAAATGAAATCAACCTAAAATGTTCACGAATGGGAAAATAAAGACTCATTCTACTCTGTCACCTTTAGGGCAACAATGACTTCAAAAGTTCAACCTACCAGCAAATTTTACAACTGGAAGATAGAAAAAAAAGCAACATGAATTACACTGGTGTAATGAACATGTGGCATATTTATGAAGATATAATAAGAGCCATTGTCACAAAATGTTTCTAGTAATTATCATGGTCACAGAGGTTTTTTTCTTCTCTATTATTCTTTTGTTTTATTTGACTTTGTTGATGTTGCTGTAGAGATTTTTTGTTGTTGTTTTAGTTTCTTAAAACTTTTTCCAAGCCGGGCGTTGGTGGCGCATGCCTTTAATCCCAGCACTTGGGAGGCAGAGGCAGGCAGATCTCTGTGAGTTTGAGGCCATCCTGGTCTCCAGAGTGAATGCCAGGATAAGCTCCAAAGCTACAGAGAAACTCTGTGATGTTAATGATGAAACAGGGTCTCACTGTGTAGCCTGGGCTGGCCTCCAACTTAAGACATCATGCCTCTCCTGAGTGTTGGTATTACAGGCATGCAAAAACTTATTTGGTTTGTTTCTCTTTCTTTTGAGACAGAGTCTTGCTGTTTTGTTTAGTTGGACCCAAACTCATGTACTGGAGAGATTTATTCACATCAGCTTCCAAGTATCTGGAACTACAGGTATGCACCACCATTGCCTGATTATGAAGTAACATGTAAGAAAAATTACATGTGAAAATATGTATATATATATATGTATGTATATATATGAAGCCTCTTGTTTGTATCCATAATTTGAGGGTCTATAACCCCAAATCCTCAAGGCAAAGGGCTATTAGCATCCATTAGATCTCCATTTGCAGAATTCTCCTGACTTAGAAGCCATCTTGACACAGCCATGTTAAAGGTTTCTAGAAGCCATAACTAAAAAGGTATTTAGTGGTATAAGTGAATGCTAAGCTTCTAGAAGAAAAAGAGTGATACTCTAATGTGGAACAGCAACAGATACGTTTATTTTCAAAGGGTAAGGACTACCCTTTGAGAGAACTAAGTAATCTGCCTGTCCCTAAGCAGGAAAATCTAAAGGACAAAATTTTGTTTAGTGGCCAAGCCACCCTTGTCTATGGAAGAGGGAGGTAGACAGAAAGCACCAAGTTCTGGGGTTTCACTGACTCATGCTAATCACAGACCTTCACAAAGACTTTGGGAAGCTTTCGAGGGCGTGGTCAGGCACACCTGTAGCCAGCCCCTAAGTAGGCGTGGCTACAGCTTCCCCTACAATGGGAGGGTACCTCCATCCTCCAACCTCCTGTCTGAATTGAAAGTCTTGCCCTCTCTCTGCCTCATTTCCAATTTTCTCAGCCAAGTACCTGGTAGCAAATGAGCAAGTTAAAAGCCAATATGTATCAATGCCCTACATTTATCCACCGAAGACATCTGGGGACCATTATAAGCTAATAACTTGATAGTATGTTTGCTATTATCATGTACTGCAAATAGATTTGATTAGGGACATATACAGCAGCTACTCGAGAGACTAGCGGGAAGCCTGGGAGGCTGGGGAGATGGTTCGGTGGATAATGCACATGCCTTGAAAGCATAAGGAGCACAGTGCTAGATCCCTAGCACCACATAAAAACTAGGCAGACCTGACAGCCTCCCTGTAATGCCAGCCTCTAGGAGGCTGAGACAGGCAAGCTGGCTACTGAGACTGACTGACTCTGTGAGCTTCAAGTTCAGAGAAAGAGACCTTGCCTCAGTAAATAAAGTAAAAAGTGACAGGGAAGATGAGCATTGCCAATTTCTAGCTTCCACAAACATATTCAGACATGTGCACATATACCCATATATATGTGCATGCACACATGGGCACCCATAAACATACAAACATATGTCACACAGACAAACACACAAAAGAGAAAGAGATTAAGTTCTGCATCAGGATGACTATGCACAGTCCATTGTCACTGTCTTAGGATATGAAGCTCCTCAGAACATTTCTTGGAAGCCAATTCCTCCCAGCCCTCTAATGGAACAAACAATTGTCCACAACTCCAGAGCCCTCTCTAATGATAGTGCTAAGCACAGCTGTGCCCAATTAGATGCACCCCCAGTCATGTCTCAGTGACTCCGGGCCTACAAACCTATCCTACTGTCTTCTGGACTTGTCTGTTTCCCAGCGATAGGAAGTGTACTCTGTGGGGGAAAATCAGAATAGTTAATTATTAGGCAGAGGAAATGGGGAGAGCTAATCTAGGAAGAAATCACGCACTCAGAGGAAGTTTCCAGATTAAATCAACAGTATAAAGTTTAGTAGGAGTTGGGACTAACCAAGAGGGTGCATTTGTTAAATTTCCAACAATTAACATTGAATGTGTGCATCTCATTGTATATAAATTACATGCAAAAACTCATGTTGTAACTCCTGTTGATGCTATAGAGGTACAGTATAGCAATGTCAGTATATTAAGATCTTTAATGTGTGCTTAGAATGACAAATGTAAAGATTCTTTAATGGATGGTTAGAATGATGGATGTTTAAGCGGCAAAAGAAGAGCAGATGTTGATAGCAGAATGCAGACAATGGGCCTAGAAGTGTCTACTGTGAAATTTGTTCAGTTCTGCTGCATGTCTAAAATGTTTTGCATAATAAAATACTGATGGAAAAAAGAAATCAACTCATATTCTCAGACTCTGCATTAAATAAATGAAGGAGTAAATGTTTTATGTTACTATATCCACAGCTAATAACTTCCTCCACTTCTTCTAGCCATGGGGACACAAGAGAGGATGTGTGCAGAGGCCACAGGAGGACATTGGGTGTCCCACTTTGTTACTCAATGTATTCTCTTGAGATATGATCTCTCAGTGAATCCAGCAAGTTTAGCAGCCAGCAAGTCTGGGAAATCCAGCTGTGTCTCTGCCCCTCAACACCAGGGTTGCAGTACAACCATGTCTGCCATTTTCCCCCATGGGTGATGGGATCCAAACTCAAGTCCTCATGCTTGTGCACCATATGCTCTTGCCCACTGAGCCATCATTCCAGCCCCCTTCTCTGCTTCTAATCATTTTAAACTTTTGACTTACATTTCCCTGGTGGCTAAGGATGTTGGACATTTCTTTAAATGCATCTCAGTCATTTGAGACTAGTCTGTCAAGAATTCTCTCTTTAGATCTGTACCCCATTTTTTGTTTTGTTTTGTTTTTTGTTTTTCAAGACAGGATTTCTCTGTGCCTTTGGAGGCTGTCCTGGAACTAGCTCTTGTAGACCAGGCTGGTCTTGAACTCACAGAGATCTGCCTGCCTCTGCCTCCCAAGTGCTGGGATTAAAGTGTAAGTCACCACCACACAGCTTCCCATTTTTATAATTGGATTATTTGGTTTGTTGATGTCTAGTTTCTTGAGTTCTTTATCTTGGATATTAGCCCCCTGTCAGACGTGGGGTTGGTGAAAATCTTTTCCCATTCTGTAGGCTGCTATTTTTGTCCTATTAACAGTGTCCTTTGGCTTACAGAAGCCTTTCATTTTCATGAGGTCCCATTTATTAGTTATTTATCTTAGTGCCTGGGAGATTGGTGTTCTATTCGGGAGGTTATCTCCTGTACAGATGAGGTCAAGTCTATTTCCCGCTTTCTCTTCTTTCAGGCCCAGTGTATCTGGATTTATGTTGAGGTCTTTTATCCACTTGAACTTCAGTTTTGTGCAGGGTGATAAATATGGATCTAATTGCATTCTTCTACATGCAGACATCCAGTTATTCCAGCACCATTTGTTGAAGATACTTTCTTGTTTCCAATGTGCATTTCTGGCTTTTTAAAATCAAAATTCAGATGTCCATAGGTGTGTAGATTTGTCTGAGTCTTTGATTTTATTGCATTGACCAACCTGTCTGTTTTTATGCCAATACCATGCAATTTTTTGTTTTGTTTTGTTTTACTATATCTCTGTAATAGAGCTTGAAATCATGGATGGTGATACTTCCAGATATTCTTTTATTGCACCAGATTGTTTTAGCTATCTTGTTTTTTTTGTTGTTGTTGTTGTTTTGTTTTTACTTATGAAGTTGAGTATTGTCCTTTCAATATCTGTAAAGAATTGTGTTGGAATTTTGATAGGGATCGCATTGAATCTGTAGATGCTTTTGGTAGAGTGGCCATTTTTTAGTATGTTAATGCAACCAACCCATGAGCATAGGAGATTTTTCCATATTCTGCTATCTTCTTCAATTTCTTCAAAAACTTGAAGTTCTTGTCATACAAGTCTTTCCCTTGCTTAGTTACAGTTACCCCAAGATATTTTATATTATTTATGGCTTTTGTGAAGGGTGTTGTTTCTCAGATTTCTTTCTCAGTCCATTTTTCATTTGTGTATGGAAAGGCTACTGATTTTTCTTTAGTTAATCTTGTATCCCGTCACTTCACTGAAGGTATTTATCAGCTGTAGGAGTTCCCTGGTACAATTTTTGGACTCACCTATGTGTACTATCATATTGTCTGCAAATAATGATACTTTGGCTTCTTCCTTTGTAATTTGTATACCCTTGATATCTTTCAGTTGTCTTATTTCTCTAGCTAAAACTTCAAGTAATATATTGAATAGATATGGAGAAAGTGGACAGACAACATTGTCTTGTTCCTGATTTCAGTAGAACTGATTTGGGTTTCTCTCCATTTAATTTGATATTGGTTGCTGGCTTGCTATAGATTGCCTTTATATGTTAGCTATGTCCCTTGTAACCCTGATCTCTCCAGGACTTTTATCATGAAGAGATGTTAAATTTTGTCAAAGGACTTTTTAGCATCTAATGAGATGATCAAGTTTTTTTTTTTTTTTCCTTTCAGTTTATTTATACGGTGGATTACATGGACAGATTTTCATATACTGAACCATCCCAGCTTTAGTCTCTTCAAAACCCGCTTCTCCATCTGCCTGATGCTGTGGCCATCTCAAAGGTCCCCTCCAAGGACTTTTTCTGAACTTCAGTGTGAGAGCACCAGTAAGTCTCTTCATCTGAGACCCAGAAATGGACTCGAACTTAAGCAAGTAGGGAACTTAGAAAGGACTTAGGGGAGCCCCTTGCATTGGTGAAAACTTAAAGGAATACACAGAAAGTGCATTGCTCCACAGTTCAATGAGAATGTGTGCAGTATTCCATCCCACATGCTGGTGCCACAATGAAAAAATAATACAACTTAGTAATTTCCAGAATCTTGCTCATATTCTAAATTTCAGGCAGAAAATTTTTATTCAGTCTCTCCTGAACATTAGACTGAGGCCAGGGGAGACTGATCATAACCAAATGGAAGACCAGGTGTTAACACCAAAAAAGAAGAGCATGGCTTCTGAAAAACCTAAACAAAGACCACAGAACACTTAACATTTTCCTCCCACCTTCCACAAGACACTAAGTATCTTATTATTTACTTCCTAACCACAACTGTCGTCCACAGCCACACACCTCTCCTATTTCCCCATTGGAACTCAGTTTGGGGATTATCTTAAATACCCCCCTCCACAAAATTTCCTAGGTTGTATTTGGTTCCCTTATCCTTAGCCAAAATCTCCAAATAAAGCCCTTCATAAGCACTACCAAACTAGTTAGAGATTTCTCCAGTTCAGCTCAGGGGACCTCACTGGTGTCTCTAAATCTAGAGCACTCTGCGTTTGTGCCAGTTTCCCAGTAGGAAAGTTCCCTGGATATTGGCTAAGACAATAACCAGGTCAACTGGATGTCCAACACAGCACATCTTGAATAAGCCCAAGGAACTTAACGGACCCACCCTTGGAAAAAGAGTACATAGCAAAGCAGCTGCTTATACACGGGGGAGTAATGGCTGTTGGTGAGGCTGGGGAAATCATTTCAATCAGCTGGATTTGAAAGAGCTAAGGGGAAGTTTTGAGGAGGGGATGGAGACTTGGCTGTGGAGCCGCACATGTGGGCGGTGTTAGTGTGAGTCAGAAAGGTCTGACTCTAAGGCTGACACACTAGCACAGTTGCTGCTGGTACCTCTCCGATAATTTAGAGTATGTCCAAGAATTGGCATGAAGATTATAGGGCTATTCCAGCTGCATGGGCGCCATATCCTGCATTTTCAGTGTGTCCTCGCAGCACCAGCTCCGTTGTAGAATTGGACACCATCAGCAAGCAGATCGCAGTCCAGGGGCTCCTATCATCCCTTGGTTTTCCAAGTTCTGACTTCATTCTCTCCAGGGCATTTTCTCGTCATTTTTCCTGGTACCTGGGGCTGCAGCTGCTTCCTTTGGCCATGTTTAAGTTTAAACATGAATGTGGCTAAAAGTCCATAAGTGCATATTCACATTCAGAATGTTTTTACTCTACTTTTTGGCTTCATAATTTATGAGCTACTTGAATTTGGGAAATCATTTGGGGGACCCTAAATTGTCACTGCTTCTTTTGTTTTAAAAATCAGCCCTATATACTTTAGATTATGAAAGGGTCAAATGCCATAACTTTTGGATACTCAACTATGAGGATCTAATATGTTAAGATAAAATCACATAGGTCATACACATATCGAATATACTGATCTTTTTTTAATGTGGGATTTACATTTGGCTTTTAAACCTTCTTGGGTTGCTTTTAAATAAAAAATTAAGTTTATGATTACTAAAAATATAATAGGGCTAGAGATGTATCAGTGGTAAAATGCTTGTCTAGCATATGCAAGGTCCTGGGTTCAATCCCCAGCATACATGTGCAAAAAATATAAATAGTATTGTTTTAAAATAAAAAGAAAAATGTTTTAACAGTAAAGACTGCCAACTATCTCACTATGGGATTGAATTTTGGAGCGCTTACCCTTTTTATTATGCATTATGTTTGTGAAGATGTATATTTTATAATAAAAAATAGATCAGGGATACATTATTTTATAAACTCCATTTTGAATTCACAATAAATTACAAATGTGTATATGAATTAAGCAGTTTTCAAAAATATAAAATATCTTGCAAATGCTTCCTATTATTACCATTATAATAGCTATTGTTACTATTGAGCCAAAACTTCATCTTCCTAGACAATGCTTAATTGCAAAACTGTATTTTAATATTAAAAAAGTATTATGATTAAAAGAAAACAAACCCAAATGAAAATGTACAGGCTGCTGGGAGCTAAACCAAGAACTGGACTCTCTGGGAAGACTAATGGATGTGAGTGTGTTGAGGTAGTTGTGAGTTGGCACCAGGGTTTTAAAGTCATTAAAATATTACTATTGTTCTCATTAGATCATAGATTTAAAAAAAAATAGGCCTTCAAAACTACTGAAAATGCAATGGTTTTCATACTTGGACTTCTAGATAGTTCTATTTGGGAGAGTGTGAAGGTTAAGATAAGGCCTCATGTAACCTAGGCTAGACTCCAACTTGCTGTGTAGATAAGGATGACCTTGAAGGTTCTACTGGCTCCCCTGTTAAAGGTTACCATCTCCTGATAGTGCTACCATAAGGACCCTAAAGTCCAGCCTGTAACATGCAGGTTATCTACAGGACTATCTAAATAACAGTGGTATGGAAAACGCAAATTCAAGGATTTCCCAGGCATCATGTTGTTTTGTTTTGTTTCTCATGCTTAGAGACAGCCATGCAGACCACCATCTTATCTACCAGCAAAATCCATGGTTAACTTTCTCTTCTGGAGTTCATTTATACCTTGACAACATCACCATTTTAGACGCATGGATGGGTCCAGTCTCTTAGTGTGTCTCAGCTGGTGCAGTCCTAGGTTTTGCTGTTTCCATATACCACCTTGCATGGCTTCCTTGCAGCCTGCATGTTCTTTCAGTCTTCCCCAATATTCAGCCTCTTATTGGAGGCAAATGAACATCCTGGGAAATACCACATCCCAACCTCCTCTCCTTTAATCTGTGCAACTGCCAGGCTGCTGTCCCTGAGGGGAAAGGGATGCCCGATACCGGATGGAAGTTCTAGAGGGAGAGACAGCTTTGATGCCTTTCTAAAAGGAGTTACAAAGGCAGGGAGGGGACTTAAGCTGGTCAGTGTGCCTGTGCCTCTCAGAAGAGGCCAGAGAGTGGAAGTAAGCCAAATCACTCATGCCTTGTTTCCCAGCCTGGCAATGCTCTATGGCCCTCAAAAGGAGATGTGTGGATATTCTGAACTTTCTGTTTCGGCTCAGAGCCTGGTATTGTAACTGACTCTTCTTCTGGCCTGTGAGATATAATCCATTATCCATTGCAGTCGAGATCTCTGGTTTGGTAGATTTTGTTTAAGGGCAGTTAGTTAGTTAGTTAGTTAGTTAGTTAGTTAGTTAGTTAGTTAGTTTTTATACTATTAATAGCCTAGAGAAACACTGAGGAAGGAACTTTTAATGCAAGGAATTCTAAAAGTAAGTTTGCTGAGGCCCTGAGTTCAATGCCAAAAGATTAAAATAAATAATTAAAAATACAAACAAATTTGGAATTATCAACTCTAAGAATTGTTAAAATAAATATTTGCCATTAGCTAGCAGTGTGAACAGTTACCTTGGTCAGATTGCTATTTTAAATTAATTGCTGGGAATATCTGTTTTTAAAGAAATTTTCTATTTTTTAAGCTCTAATGCCTATCATCTTGTTTTGTTACATAAATTCCTTTCGTAAAAACCAATGTCAAGGTTTGCTGGTCTCATATCCATTTCTAAATTTGTTTTCCATTCACTAAGCAAATGGCCTAAGGAGAATTTAGTTGAGATTGATTAGAGAAACAAGTGACACACTTTCTTGCACATGGGCTCTAAAAAATAATAACACCAGATGAATATGATTCAGTTCTTGCAAGGTCAAAAGTATCCAGGGATGACAAGGTGGCTCAGCAGGTAAAGATGGTAAAGGCAAAGCCTTCTGGGCTGCAAACAAGGCCCTCTGCTCTGTCCTGGTTGTGTCCTGCTCTGGCTTATGTGTGAGCAGCTACATACTGAGGGTCTAGTAGTCACTCTTTACATCAAAGCTGGAAGCCAAACTTCTCCTACAACTTTAAAGCAAGTTAAGTTAAACACCCACTAGGGAAAAGAGGAAAGGCTGTGGTCAAGAAACATTCAGAGTATTTGGAACAATGCAAGACAGCAAACACTGTAGAAAACAACTCCCTCTACCCTGTTGAGCAGGGCCAGGGGAACGACTTTCCCGAGTTTCTCAGAACCCAGCTGTGATGGATGAGGCAATGTAGGAAGAGACTTACTGCCCTGTTCTGAGGAAAGTGGTCCTCAAGAAAGCTCCAGCTGTGCAGAGCTGCTCTGACCAAAGGCTAGTTCTTCACAGGGCAACCTGAGAACTGGCCTTCCAGTGACTAAACAAGATGGGGTCATAAGAACTATGTCATGGGCCTGCAAGACGGTTCAGTGGGTAAAGGTTTCTTGCCTTGAAGTCTGACGACCTGAATTCAATCCCTGGGACCCACAGGATAAATGGAAACAACTGGTGCCTGCAAGTTGTCCTGTGACATGCATGCTCACACATGTATACACACACACACACACACACAATAAATAAGTAAATGTAAATTTTAAAAAGTCCTGTCTACTTGCTAATAGGTGGAAAATCTTAGCTTAACAAAAAATGTCTTTCTGATTAATAATGAAAGAGTAAATGAATGATTGACTAAAACATGTAAGGACTCTAAATTGGTAATAAATGATATTTGAAAATACGACCAGATGTGGTGACTTATCCCTGCAATACCTATCTTTGAGGGAATGAGGCAGAAAGATTGCTTAGAGTTCAAGGCAAGTTGGGTAACATAACAAGTTCCAGGCCAGACTCAGCAACAGTGTTAGACTGTCTCAAAAAAAAAAAAAAAAAAAAAACCAACAAAATTAAGGTTAATTATGGTTTATGAATCTTGCAAATATCCTTCCCAGAAGAATTCAAAAGTTCAATTTAGTTCTAATCTATCTTCCCAAAGTGTAGGAAACTGACAAAAATTATACACATATATGTATGTGTGTGTGTATATATATACATAGAGAAAGGAGGGGGAGAGAAAAACTCATGTGAGAGAGAAAGCAGAGGGTAGGAGCAACATCTTGTCCTTTTCAGTGACAAAAATGAGCAGGAGGAATTGAACCAAGTTTGGAGACTCAAAGAAATAATATTAAAAATGATGGCAATGAGGGTAGAATGATAAATAATGCCGAAGACCAGGATGGATCAAGGACATATAAAAATACAGTACAAAATCATTTATTGCTTTTCATGGCTCTGAAATTCAGATACCTCATAATGAACTATTTCTAACTCAAGTATTGCTGACAAAGCTGCCAGGCTAGGGCTGGAGGTTCCAAGATGGCTTGATTACATATCTGCCATTTTGCATGAGGAAACTTGATTGTCTGGGGGACTGGTAGAGCCTCTCTCTGTTTCTTTCTCTCTCTCCGTTGTCTTCCCACCACACTCACCCATTTGGTCATCTACCATGAATCTCTTTACATGACAGTTGATCACAAGAGAATGGGACAGAAGCCAGCCCCTCTGTCTTTTAGGGCTCACAACAAGTGCAACTGCATTCATTTGGCCAAAGCAAGTCCCAGAAGGCCAGATTCAAGGAAATCTGTGGTCCCAGCTCTTGGCTGAAGGAGTTTTATGGTCTGAGAGAGACAGGAAGAAATGTGCGTGTCTACCACTGTAGACAACTTTTGAATACTTAGTTATTATGTTACACACATACAAACACATACAGACCCGGAGCCAGCTGGTTTTGCAGACTAAACAGATCAAATATTACTTTTCAAAGAACAGGAAAATATTGAATGTTCACCAATTCATTTATGGTGCTTATTTAACCTTGATTCTAAATGCACACTAAACTACTCCAAGAAGGAGAATAAACCAGTCTTACATTAAAGCATATAATACTTGGAAGAAAAATTACAGAAATTAAATCTATCAAAATGTTAAATAAATGATATATTGAATCCATGTTTATATGGGTTCACATCAGAAAACCCAATTTAACAAAATAAAAAAGGAAAGATATAAACATCTCAAAGGTGGACGGATGGGGTTTTTCTATTATTCAAAAAGGATTCATGACTTCAAAGGACTCTTAGCAAATAAAAATGAGGGTGAACTTCCTTAACATACCTGAACCTACTTAAAACTTAGAAAAATCACTCTGAAAGACAAAACATTGAGGTGTTTATGGTAAAGATAGGAACATGACAAGAATTACCACAGTCAATGTTTCTAAGCAAACTTGACCCAGAAGCTCTAGTCTGGGTGGGGAAGAGGAAGGAAGGAGAAAAGAAAAATGACATAGAAATTGGCAAGGCAGAAACAAAGCATGAATTACTTCCTGATAATATTCTTCTTAGCTGAAAACCCAGAGAAACTCTTCAAATAAATTAGGCAACAATACAATTTATACACTTGTGTGATTACAACATAAAATTTTAATTTACAGAGACAGTTGGATCACAATACAAATTTCCTTATTTCCTTACTCAATAAGAGCTGAAAACCAATGATTGAAAAACTACCCATATGCACATAGTTATTGTAAAATCAAAACAAAATGCCTTAATTTCAAATCAATTCTTGTGAACTAATGCCAAATGTTTTTCAGGAAAATTGTTGACCAGATAGGTGAATGTTTAGGAAAATGGCAAGGTCTTTATTTTGGTTTTGTTTTGTTTTTTTTTAATTTTAAGGACCATAGGTCATAAAAAAACTGATAAATTAGACTCCATAAATCATGTTACATGTTACTAGAAAGTTATAACATTTTACTATAAGCTGTAATAATATCCACAAATGAAGCCAAAGGCATTTCTCCCCATATACAAAGCACTTCTGTGTATCTGAAAGTCCACCTGACAAACTCTCCAACAGAAGTATCAATAAAGAAGCAGAAAGTAGATGCAAGGAAGTAGACAGGGGAAGTAGACTGGGGAAGCAGAGAACCTGAATAAGAAAACAGCTCCAGTAAGTATGTGGATAGAATCTAGCTTCCCACAACAGAATAACTGCTATTAAAACAGCTGTGGTGTGCTATTTCTTAACCATTGAACAGAAAATAAGAGCCATGGAAAGCCATTTGTGCTCTGCAGGCAGGCGCCTTTCCACACTGCTGTTAGGAATTGGCACTTCAGAACTAACCTCCCATCCATATTTCTGTAGCATAATTTAATAGTATCAATTGCTTGGCCCAGTAACTCCATAGCTTTGTATATCCTCCAGTATAACATAGTTACACACAGAAAGAGACACACACAAATATTCCTCGTCATGATATAATTCTGGTCTGATAAGCTCACTATGACTTGAAAATACTGGAAGTAAAAAATGCATTTAATCACACAAACAGACATATTATGAAGATGTTCATTTTTCAAATGTGAAAACAAAAACACAAAATATAATATCTTAAAATAAAATCAGACTGGAGAGAAGGCTCAGGGAGTAAAGTATTAACCGGGAAACACGAA
The DNA here is from genome assembly GCF_003668045.3 of Cricetulus griseus. Classification (NCBI taxonomy): domain Eukaryota; kingdom Metazoa; phylum Chordata; class Mammalia; order Rodentia; family Cricetidae; genus Cricetulus; species Cricetulus griseus. Next base: position 85,199,335 of record NC_048595.1, on the reverse strand, counting down.
GCCATGAGTTCAGACCCTCAACCCTCACACAAAAACCAGGCATGCATGTTGGCACATATCTACAACCACAGCCCTGGTTTGGGGCAAGGAGCAGAGACACAAGGGTCCTGGAGACTGGTAGGCCAACCAGTTTAGCCAAATGATGAGCTCTAGGTTCAGTAAGAGACCCTGTCTCAAAATATAAGGTGAAGAGCAATAGAGTAAGATACAAGTATCCATCTCTGGCCTCTACACACACACACACACACACACACACACACACACACACACACACACACACACACCACGTTCATACACCACACACACACATTGACAACATAGTACTGACAGCTACTCTCATGAACATGGCACTGAACTAGGAGCAAAGACTCACTATGACTGTTCAACAATGGCAAGTGACACTGTAATACAACACTAGCCCATGAAGTAAGCAAAGCTGAGCATGAAAGGATGGCTCCTGATAAACACAGGCTGCTTTCACATCATTGTTAAATGGAAAACCCCTAAATTCAGGCAGTACAAATCAGAATCCAGCTCCATATGCGCAAAGCTGCCAATAAACTGATTTCAACTCTAGAAATTAAAACTGGGCAAGAAATATGATAAGGTTAAATAGCCATTGATGGTGATTTCAAATTTGCATATGTTGACAAAAACAAGAAAAAGCCGGGCAGTGGTGGCACATGCCTTTAATCCCAGCATGTGGGAGGTAGAGCAGGTGGGTCTCTGTGAGTTCAAAGCCAGCCTGATCTATAGAGCAACTTCCAGGATAGACAGACAGGTCTACACAGAGAAACCCTGCCTCAAAAAAAAAAAAGAATGAGAGAGAGAGAGAGAGAGAGAGAGAGAGAGAGAGAGAGAGAGAGAGAAGACCAGAATGAGTCTTATTTAAGGAGGAACACAACTTCAAAGCCAACTTGGACTACACAGCCTAACACAAGTTTCATGTGGAGCTGCTACTCCAAAGAGCTAAGTGGAGTGTGATACCAGCCAGCTCTGTGACCTGCCTCCCAATTCCTGACTTCCCAAGTCCACTTGTCCACCACGATGACAGCAACTCTTCCAAAGGGAAACATTTAATTGGAGCTGGCTTACAATTCAGAGGTCAAAGAACCTTATCTCAAAGAATTCCTCAAGACAGTATGAAAAGTGAGGAGTGCCATATAATATTAAAAGACTATTGAATATATACCTTGAAAACTTTGTAAACATGAATTAAAAACCTCATAGAAACTGTGGTGATTTGAATGAAAATGGATTCCATAGGCTCATAGGGAGGGGCCCTATTAGGAGGTGTGGTCTTGTTGGGAGTAGTTATGGCCTTGTTGGAGGAAGTGTTTCACCAGGGATAGGCTTTGAGGTTTCATAGGCTTAAGCCAGGCCCCATGTCACTCTCTTCCTGCTGCTTGCCAATCTGTATGTAGAACTCCCAGTTCCTTTTCCAGCTCCATGTCTACTGCACGCCACCATGGTTTCCACCATGAAGATAATGAACCTCTGAACCTCTGAACGATAAGCCAGCCCCAATTAAATGTTTCCTTGCTCATGATGTCTTTTCTCAGCAATAGAAACCTAACTAAGACAGAACCACATAAAAGTTAATGTACAGACCTATATGATCTCAATTTGATAGATATATGTATACAAATATCCAGTGATTGGTTGACTCTTTGTTATGTCTGTATTTTTCAAAAACCTTTTAGAAAGGCTATGTGTTCCTTCCATAATTAGGGAGAAGTAGAAAATCATTAACACACACGAATACATTTCATTCAAATCCTTTAATTATATTCATCTATAAGGGGGAAGTCTTGGAAGAATTTTAAGAAAACTTTTTATTAGAAACAGCTAAGGCGCTCTCTCTAACAATCTACCACTGGGACATTTATCTTCAGTGTTATTCAGAGCACATATGAAATCAATTACAGCCCCCGACTGGCTTAGGGAGCCTCTGTGCGCCTGAGGCCATCTCCACAGCAAATTGCCTCAGCCGTGGTCGAAATAAAAAATTTTCAGTTGCCTGGGTTGACCTAGAAATGTTTTATGTAATTTGCTATTATCTGGAAGGAAAACAGTTGTTAGAAAATAAATCTCTTTTTTTAAATTTGTAAGTGTTGCCAAGAAATATTCCTCATCATTTAGACATGCCAGAAAAAATTCAGTAAATAAATGCAATATCCAAAATGAATTTTAAACATTAATCTCTAGACACACAAGGTAAAGAAGAAGAAAAATGTGCTTTAAAGAGTTAATGAATAATGGTATTTGATAATTTAAAAATTAAGAACAAATATGTGAATGGATGATGACAATGTTATAATCATTTTTAAGATGGGTAGAAAAGTAAGAGAGGCATTTTCCACAATAAAAGCAAAACCAAAAAGAAAAAAAGCTTCTAGTTATGATCACTCCTCTCTTTCCATTTTATTAACTTACTTATTTTTGAGACAGGCTGGCCTTGACCTCCTGAACCTCTTGCATCCTCCTGCCAAGTGAGTGTGAGGCTTGCCGGCATATGAGTGAGCACAGCACGTCCTGGACTCGGCATATGCTAGACAAGCATTGACCAACTAGGCTATGCCTGCAGACAGTCCATGGTCACTAGTCTCAAAAGGGCCTGTCAGCCTTAGGCAATTTGCCCAAAGTTCTGTAGCTTCTTCACTCTCCATCTCTCTAAAATGACTGGCTTGGACTTTCCTCTTTCTTCAAACATCTGTCATCCTCAAGTCTCAGGAGGTGAGCTTCCTTCTTGTTTCACTAAGAAAACACAATCAACCAAAAGAGGCATCCTCTTGTATCTTAACCACCAAATCTACCGACTTTCTGGTATGTGTGCCCTGCTCCTCTCCCATCACTCTTCTGTCTGAGCCGCCAACTTAGCAGTGATGCCATCCTTCTTGCCATCTCAGGCAATAGCTGTGCTTCAATTATTTCCTCTTTCTCCTGCACCCTCACTTTCTGTAGAAACAGCACCAGAGAATCCTTAAAAACAATCCTCACTCAATCTCCCCATTCCCCATTCACCCTAAGCTGCCACAGTACATCTCTGCCTTCCTTTAGTGCAAAACTATGGGTCACCTGTTTGGACATCTCCAGTTCTACTCTTTCCATATTGCTTGCACATAGACCCTGTAGCCTTTCCTCCCAACCACACCAATTACTGTATTCATAACACCCCAATTTACCTCTATCCCTCACACTGTATCCAACATGCTGCTTGCACTACCACCATTTAGCACACTATGGCTTTATGTACTCTTTTATCCATCTATCCAGCCCAACTAGGGTGTACACCCCAAGCACTGGATCACAATGGCCCAGAAAATGGCCTGGCATAAAACAGGTACTAGCAAATGTTTGTTTAATGGATGGTTGAGGAAAAATAAATCACTATACCTGTGGCTGAATAATTGTTAAATTGGACATCAGAGCTTCAAACCCAGATGTACTTTCTTTTTTTAAATCATGGGCCCCATGGGTTCATACTACAGTCTGGATCTCTGATAGGGGTGACTGAAATAGATGGCAGTCTCCTGAGTTAAACAGGGTCTACAACAAAAATAAATTTGGAGATGTGAAGCTGTGAAACCATTTTAACGTTTTGCAAAATAAGCACCACATTATGGAAATTGCTTCAGCTTTCTCAAAAGTGAGTAATGAGGCAGTCTCGGGCATCTACTCCACAATCCAGAACAATGAATGGAACAGCCACACCCTGGAGATGGCCAGTACAGACATGAGAGCTCCAACTTCCACGGAAGGCACTTAGCAGATTCTCCAGAGCTATGGATGAGGGTTACAAAACTTAAAAGCAATCAGTCCCAGAGGCTGGTACTAGAAGCCCCCCCCCCACACACACACATGATTTCAGCTCAAATGGCATGATGAGCATCATTCATCTTTATGAAGCAGAGCCCTGCACATCTCCACAGCTTCTGGACCTGAGCAGCAGCTCTACAACACTGAAGAAGGCACAGTAGCCAAAGAAGATAGTTATTTGGAGCAACAATCTGATGTCACAAGATAAGACTAAGTTATATTCAGCTTCTCTTCTGTAAGAAGACAGATCATCAATTTATGTGTTTTGAAAGGTATCCCTATCTTTCTAGTTGCAAATATTAAAATTTGTCATTTGAAGAGGTAAAACTTCAGGGGTGATTTATTTGATGGAAAAGTTTCAATATCCAATCATGTCAGATAAATGAGATGTTCATGTACTTCTCCAGGGGATAAAAAAAAAAAGAGCAACAGTAAATGGTTTTGATGTTTATTTATGTATTCAACTCATGTGGAAGGTATTTGAAAGTCAATACATATCTCATCTCTTGTTACCTTGGAAACAATATCTGATGTCAGGACAATTCACTGGTCCAAAGAATGAAAGAATTTATTAGTTCTGAGTCCTTCTAAAGAAAATAAATCAGGGGCCATAGAGACACCCATGAATGAGAATATGAATTCAGATCTCTAGCATCCACATAAAAAGCTGGGCACAGTGGCAGGCACTACCCTGTATTCCCAGACATGGAGATTGGGAATAGGAGGCTGCTTGAAGCTCACTGATGGGCTAGTATAGTCAACTGATGTCAGTGAGAGACCTTATCTCAAAAAGGAAGAGAAAGAATGGAGAGTGAGGGGGAAGGGGGAGAAGGAGAGGACCTTTTTCACTTACACTCACATATACATTTGCACACACACACACACACACACACACACACACACACACACACACATACACACAAAGAACTATTTTGTGATGAGCTATGCTATACATTTTCTTTCAACTACCAGGCTGGTTTCTCATCTTACCTGTCTAATCTTAAGAACGGAAACAAACCAGCAGCACCAAGGAAAATTCCGATGGTCAGGCTTTCTGCAAACCAAAGAGAAAGAGAAATAAAAGCTTAATATTAGAACTTTTCTAATTTTTCATCCTCATTAGCCCTCTGGTCTCAGATTCCAGGGCTGGAAATACCCACAGTGTCTTGGAGCTTGTTTTTGTCACACATGTAAAGATTTATTCAACTTGAAAGTCCTCGCCAGCTCGTGTGTGCAGAAATTGTAACAGAGTACCTTATCACGTGTTTCTGATTATGGATAAGCACATGTGGCCTTCCAAAGAATAGTTATTATTCCAGTACAGAGGTTTTACCCAGGCTTTCAAAAAGTACACTCCAGATCTTGTGAAACGTAACAAAAACTGTTTTTTTATTTTAATCAGCAAAGGGGTGTGTTCAGAGTTAAGATTGGAGAACAGTCTTTTCTCTAGAAACAGGAAAGCACTTGAAATCCAGTCCCACTTGTGCCCTGAAGCAGATTTGAAGCTCTATGGCAGAGAGTATTACACACACACACAAGAATATAATCTTTTACTTCTGTACTCATTCCTCCAACGATCATATGGAAAACTGTCAACAACTGAATTTTATGTTTTGAGGGAAAGAGGTGTTTCCCAGATGTCGCCAGGATTATCACTCTGCCTCCTGGACAAATGTTTCCCAAGTTCCTAAAATATTATACCCACTTGTATGAAACTCTGTTAATATGTTAGAGAAATTAAGCCCGAGAGTTCTGGCTTCTCAAGTTTGAATTCTCCCTTTACAATCCTTGCCCAAACCAAGACTTTCTTATCTGAAAAGTGAAATGAAATCATAGCTTGTGACCTGAACAATGGGGAGCTCTTGGTCCCCAGACTGATACCTGGGAAACGAGCACAGGACTGACTCAGACCCCAGGAATGTAGGTGACAGTGAGGAGACCTCAGAAATCCAAGGGGCCTCCTGTAGTAGTTCAGTACTTGTCCCTAGCATAGGTGTGGACTTTGGGAGCCCATTCCACATAGAGGGATACTCCCTGCGCCAAGACACACAGGGGTGGGCCTTGGCCCTATCCCAAAGGATATGATAGACTCGGAAGACACAACCCCCCTATGGAAGGCCTCATCCTCCCTGGGGAGCAGAAAGGGCATGTGATAGGTAGGGTTTTAGTTGGGGGGGGTTGTAGGGGAGGAGGGGAGAGAGAGAGAACTGGGATTGACATATTAAACAATCTTGTTTCTAATTCAAATTAAAAAATGGAAAAAATTTTTAAAAAAGAAAACATAGCTTGTCTCATTGGGCTACTACAACAGTCATATGAGAGAACTAGGTGTGATGATATTTGCCTTTAACCTAAGCACTTAGGGGGCAAGGGCAAGTGATCTCTGCATTCAAGACCAGCCTGGTCTACTAGTGACTTCCAGGTCAGCCAGGACTGGCAAGGAGATCCTGTTATCTACAGTAATGTATACCATACCATACCACACAAGAAATGCTAAACACTGTTATCCAGCAGTTTAATTATGAGACTGATCACAAGTCACATAACTTGTTTTGGATCAATCTAACTGCTCTTGCTAGCACCACGTGAAATCTTCCCTCCTGAAATACTATAAGACAATAGGGGGGGTGAGTAATGAGCTTCAGCCTGAACCTAGACTCCTGTAAGACAAGGAATGTTATGCTCCCCCACTCAACTCATTTCCCACCAACTCACAGAGACACTAGAGAAGGAAAGAATAAAGAAACATGACGACAAATAGAAAAACATTTTTGAGAATTTGGAAACTGTGGAGCATGTGTTGGGAGACGTGGAAGAGGGTAAATAAAAATAAGATATGAAGAAGACAGATGAGATGTAGCTCAGTGGTGGAACACTTTCCAGCATGCACCAGGCCTTGAGTTCAAACCCCAGCACTGCCAAAAAGGAGACCTAAAGAAGTAAATACAAAGGACATTCAAAGAACACTCCTGCCAAGTGAGGAGAAATTAATACACATGTATGTAACACACATGGATACACACACACACACACACACACACACACACACACACACACACACACTCACGCACACACACGCATATGCACATGCACGCACACATGCCACAAGCCACGCATCAATATAGCACAATATTCCAGCTTTTGACCCCACCATCCATTCCTTCATCTGCTTAGAGCATACTCCTTCCCCTGATAGTTGTAGCCAGAAAGAACTAGTGAACAGAATGCAAACATAACCCTGTATATTAACAACGAAAAAGACTACAAAGGGGGAGTAGAGTACATTCAGTGCACACTGAATTCCTCTGCCGTCTTCACCCAAATCCTGTCCAGAAAGGAGGAGTCAGTACCTGCTGCTTTCACATGAGCTTGACAAGCATGCTTTAGCAATTATAATCAATGTCTGACCTTGACATGAGAAAATGTTATTTCTTCAAGTTAAAGAAAAGCCTGCAATGGCCCTTTGTGGTTCCTTCCCATCCCCCCACAATTAGGCCTTTCTACCTCACTTTTTTTTTTTCTTCTTCTTTCTCCTTTTACTGCAGGATTTATAAAATCCTTTGAAACATGTTGTTTCCAGATGTAGGTCCCAAGTGCCCTGTCATTTACTTCTTGTCCGAGCACTGAGCAGATGGAATTACACAAGTTCAGCTGTATGAACCCACCCTCCAGTGCCTTCATTAAAGACCAGGATTTTAAAGAGTAGGCCCAGTTCCTGGCAGGGACCTTTCCTTACTTCCACCCCCAAGCTGTAAATTACTAGCTCATTAGACTCAATTGTAAATGATTAGGTGTCTGGAATGCACTTTCCTTTCCCCGAGGCCTCCTTGGAGTAATTACTGCACCACAGGCCTAGCTACTTAACTCAGGCAATGGAGGTTTGGAGTGCTTGCTGAGGAAGGTTTTATTTTTCTTAGGGTATTAAAGCTCTATTATCATTTAGCTCCAAAAGCAGACAATTTGTGACTGTCCATTTCCCCACTGAACAACAATCTGTCTTTTAACAGGAGAGAGCTATAATCCACAGGCCTTTTTTTTTAATTTAGAATTTATTTTTCCCTCCACCACACAAGCAGTAGGAACTGAGAGAGAGAGAGAGAGAGAGAGAGAGAGAGAGAGAGAGAGAGAGAGAGAGAGAGAGAAAGAGAGAGAGAGAGAGAGTTTTGAGCATCAGTGAGATAATTCAACAATTCAACGTGTTTTAAAGGCTACAGTGGGCATTTTCAGCTTCCAAGGTGATGACCATCTTGGAATTTCAAGTTTTCTTTTTTGAGACAGATAAACAATGGTAACTGGGGTTTGTTGTTGTTGTTGTTGTTGTTGTTGTTACTTTTTTAAAATTCCTGTTCACCCGGTTCTAATTCTTTGATGAGAATTTTTTTTAAGTACTCAAGGCCTTACTGAGTTTGGAAAGGTGGTGAGTAAAAGGTTGGGAAGGGGTATGGAGGAGGGGCTGTCACATTGAATAAATAATCCAGCTGAAGTTCCCCGCCTGGTTGCCATCATTTTAGCAGAGAAGGTAAAACTAATATTCCCTGAGGGGCGAAAGTCAGAAGGTCAGTCCTCTTTCTCACTGGAGTTTTTACCTCTGTGGTTGATTCATAGGTTAGCATCTTATGACTTTCCTTATGCCAGTTTGGGAATTCTCTGCCTCTTATTTCCCTTTAGTCAGTCATCTGTGCTTTACCTTGGCCTGGAAACATAAGGAACAATACTGACTTACAATAGGGAGAAAGAAAATGAGAGCCATGAGCACTGTGGCTTAGCTGAGGCCAAAGAAGTATTTGAAGCACAGTTCAGTAGAGAGACAGCTAGTTCCCACCATGTGCAAAGTGAGAGATTCGGGGGTAGAGAATGAAGCAGCATCCTTCACCCCCAACTCGCCCTTTGCCTGGGATATTTATCCATCCCTGTATAGGAGAGCAGTGTGGGCCAAGGAGCTTAAGTGTTTATTTGCGCATTCACTGTGTCGGGGGAGGAGAAAAATAGCTCAGCTGAAAATTGCTTGGCAAGACTGGTCCCTACGTGAGATAACTGGGTATAACCACAACTGGCTAAGATTGGAATAAACAGGTATAACTTGACCATGGTTCCTCATCTAGCACCTCAGAATTAATAAGACTATAAGAAAGAGATAATGGAGCCTCTAAAGAGGCAGAGGAGTGGCACATTGTTCAAATCACAAGGTGAGATACAGGATTCTCCTTCATGCTCACAGCATAGCACAGGTTTGGTTTGGCAAGAGCTTTAGGAATGCAGTGTCACTCAGGTTTAAGGACTTGGGAGGTTGTTCTTGCTGATATCAGGGTGGACACCAGCCACAGTTACACTCTAGATGTTTTACCAATGTCCAGCTTTCAAAAGGATCCACCGGACAGAAGAATACAAAATAAAGTAAGACATCAGAGAAGCAGTCAAGGACACTCTGAAAAACTTGAGGATCATTGGTCAGCCTCCAGCAAGTCCCAGGGAATGTGTTAGTATAGGGTTTCTACCCATTGAATCCAGCAAAATCAACTTACACAAAAAAACATCAGAGCTAGAAAACAAATAGCTAGTGAAGCCATTTCAATTACTACAAAAGCAAGAATCTCAAATATCTCACATTAACTACTTCAGGCAATTCATTCTTTCAAAAGATTTTCATTCATCTTACAATTATCACTTAAAGCAAGATGATGGAATAAAAAGTGACAATATTCACCTTTCCAACAAAAACATGCCAACAAAATAGCTCAAGGACAGTTCTAGAATGTAGCACAGTACAACACAAAATCAAGGGATGACCACACAGAGACCGGTGGGGAAATCTTAGCTGTACCCTTTCCCTGTGTTCAAGGGTAGTTCTCAGCCAGACAGACTTCACTGAGTGGGGAAAAATTGTCAGATCTTAGGACCATGCAGCCTTTGGCTACTGAGGCACCCATAATCTTCACAAATGCTCACCTCAATTGACTGAGTTGCTGAAGATTGTGCCACTGGATGCTCCCCAGAACCAAAGTCACCCCAATCTAGCCTACCCTCGACACTCCTACAGGTGGAAGTCCACACCCAAGCCAGGCTGTAAGGTCTGGAAGACATGACTGCTCTACAAGGCATGTATGCAAAGCCACAAAAACAAAGAACAGCAAGCAGGGCAACAAAACACAGCTCAAGGAGCAGAATCATTCTCCAGTAAATGGCAATCTCCCGAAGAAATGAAGATCTATGACTTGCTTGTAAAGAAATTAAGAGTAATTTTATTAGGGGAAATATAAAGAGAAAAGAGATAGATGACGCAATAGCATCTAGAAAATAAGACATGAACAAAGTCAGAAATTCAACAGAGAGATGGAGATCATCACAACATGAGAAAATGAGCCCAATGCAGATTCTGCAATAGAAAGACACAATGACTAAAGAACAAAACAGAGAGCTTCAACATCTGATCCAACTGAGCAGAAAACAATTATCTATGAGCTTCAAGACAGGTTTTTATCACTACCCAGGCAGTGCACAAAAGAAAAGATAATGAAAAAGAATGGCAATGTATATGAGATGGGGTACTAGAGCCAAAAGGAGAAGTGGATACACACCCCCCAACTTGTAACCTGAAGCTATCTCCAATTAATAACCACTTGCAAATGAAAATTTAGGAGTCTCACTGGAGAAACAAACTACTCTTAAAGGTAGGCTTCATGCCAGAAGTAGATGGACAACAGAAATGAATGAACTTAGTGGCATCTTTGGAGGTTCCTTGTCTCACAATGTCATGTCAGGGTTTTTATTTAATTGTTTGTTTTTATTTTATTATTTCTTATTATATATTTTTTTTCTCTTTTTACCCTATAGGTTCTTTGGTTATATATTATGGCTTCCAGTTTAGGTTTTTTTTTTTTTTTTAGGGATTCCTAAGTGTACCAACAAATGGATCTCTGCATTTATATTTATTTCTTGTGCATTTTCTTGGCTTCTTTTCCTTCTTTTTGTTTGTTTTCTTCTATTCTTATGTGTTAGCTTTTGTTTGGTCTTACTATATTTTATTTTATGGTATTATTATCCCTTAGAAGCCTGTTTTCTAATGAGAGACAGAAATAGGGTAGATCTGGATAGGAGGGAAGACAGGAAAGAACTGGGAGAAATAAAGAGAAAGAAAACCATTATCAGGATATATTATGTAAGAAAAAACCTATTTTCAATAAAAGGGAAAAATTTTAAATTGTAATGTTGTCATTAAACTAAAAACATATATATGCATTACAGGACTCCAAGGAGAATGAGAGAGAAAATGTAAAAATAAAAATAAAGACAAAACCTTTGCAAAGTTCAGAAGAGATATGGGCATTCAGCTCCACAAAGTTCAATGGTCCTTAAATTAGAAGAAAAATTCTAAGGCAGCAATAGAAAACAAGTTACATACAAGAGAATCTTTTTTAAAAAAAAAAACTTTCTTTTTATTTTTTCTTTATGCATCTTGATCCCAACTATTTCCTGTCCCTTCATATCTGCCTTCTGCCCTTGCAACCTCCCCGCCAAAATAAATTAAAATATAATTTAAGAGAAAAGAGAAAAAAACAAAAAGGAAAAAAATCTCATCACGGAAGCTATAGTGTGACATAGTGAGTCATGCAGTAAACCCTTTTATCCACATATCTGCAAGTGTTCATTGTAGAGTCATTGGTCTGATTTGAGGCCTCCAGTTTCTGCTACACTCTTGATGCTAGGCTCTCACTGGGCCTCCTCTTGAATATCCTATTGTTATCCTGTGGAGATCCTGTAGCTTTGGGTCTGCAGGATCAGCCCCTTCACGTGCCCCAGAAGATCACAGATGGGGTGGATGTTGGGGTGGGTCAACTCATAACCCCGGTTCTGGACCTGGGTAGTTGCAGGGTTGGTCAGCCTGTTAGCTCTCTCCCATCCTCACCACCTGGCTAAGCCCTGACTAATTCACCCCTTGTAGCATGAGCAAGGGGATGGGGCCAGTGTTCCTGCTTTCATGCCCTCAGGGTCAGCTCTGTCACACCTATACCTTCAGGGCCAGTTCTACTGAGTTGCCCAGGCAAAGTTCAGGGGCTGCTCTCCCCAGTGCTGCAGCTGAGAGAATACAAGAGAAGCTTTATCAGACTATTAGCAAATTTCTCAACAGAAACCTTATGAATCAACATAGAATGAGGGTGCAAGACCCTACATTCAATCTCTTACAACACACACACATACACACATGCAGGGTAACTGTGAAACATGATGGATGATTATAGTAAATATTTCACAATGTATATTAAAACAACATGACCATTCCTTGGGCATATACAATGTTAAAAAAAAAGTGCTTACTAGACTGTTAATGGGTTTTCTTCTACCTCAACCACAAACCATTTCAGAATTTTGATAGTAATATAAATTTTATGTATTTATAAGCCATTGTGAATTATCTCTTAAAACATTTCCACTTGAATTCTCACAGCTTTCTATGTTAAGTGTGATCATTTGTGGATCATCTATTTTGCAAATACATTAACCCACTTTTGATGGGGAATGTACTACTGTGTATGTTTATCTTATTGATTGTTAAATAAAATACTGTTTGGCCAATGAGACAGCAAGTTAGACGGAACAAGGAGTCAAAGAGGATTCTGGGAAATGTAGTAGAGAAATGCTGATCCAGGCAGGAAGTGACAGAGCAAGGAGACTCATATTTAAGAGAAGGAGAACCAGGAAGGGTCTCTTTTTTCCCATTCGCCTTCTCCAGCGGCAGGATGTGAGCCACCGGCAAGGAGGGATGCCAATAAGGAGTCTGATAAGATAACTCTTATAACATATATAGATTTATGATAATTAAGACTGAGCTAGCAGATGAGAATCCTAGTCGTTGGCCAAGCAGCTTTGAACCAAATACAAGTTTCTGTGTATTCATTTGGGCCTAACTCGGGCAGGCGGCTGGTGTAAAGCACACACGTGGTGGTGGTGGGGCTCAGACAGCTTTTGGCATAAAGATTTATCGTAACAGAATGGTGTCAGTGAGCAGGATGACCCCATGCCCCAAGGTTTCCAGAGAAAGAGGGAAACCTGCCACCCGCCACAGCCTGCCTTGTTGGGCCGTTGAGAGGCATTGGAGCAGCTTCCATATGCTCGCGCCATCCCGGCGCTCTTGGGCATTGTACTCGACTCTTCTGAGATGATAAAGACAGAACCAGATAAAGAAAAACCTCTAACGGTTTACACTACATTTAAAAATATATGTAGGCTTGTGAGAGAAAAAGTAACAAGAGGAAATAGAATAACCGGTTTGGAGTTAGATTTAAGTTTATTTGTAATAATTTTGAAGATAAAAAAGCTTATTCTATTTTATTGCCTTTTATTTACTTTTTCTTACTCTTCTGCTTAGAAATAGTTTAATAATGAGATAAGCAAAACCTGCTTTCCTATATTTTCTAATTAATTTTCTTGAGGATTTTTTAAGTTAACGCCTTTTGCAGTCTGGCTTTGTAGCTGTGGGCCGCATTTCTTTTCCTTCATAAATGGACATTTCGCTGCTCTTGTATTAAATAAAACATTTCCCTGCAAAATTTCAAGGAAATCATCTTTATTACAAACTACATCTTTGTTTCTTAACTTTCTGTTCTTGTTTTACTAAATTGCCTTGGTCTCTAATTGCAAATACCCCAGCATAAAATTGTACAAAACTCTGTTTAAAATGCTGTTTTGTGATTCTTCACTAATCCTTTTTTCCTACAATTTTATTATAGTTTTTCTTCAAACTCACATGCAGAATTTGTGAAAGAGATTTCACTGGAGATTCATACATTATAGCACATTGGAGAGGTATGAAAACATTGCTGGGAAGAGCAAACCCTTCTTGGGTGAGCAGAGAGCTCACACTGCAGTCCCCTGAGGTTGGGGCTAAAAGAACCTGCTGGAGGCAGGAGAACACAGTTAAACTTTTAGCAGTCACATGAGTGGCCCAGTGGAACAAAATCTTAGCACCCCAAAAGGCAGTGATGGTCCTTCCTGGACATTTGTTCTGTGTTTGACAGACACATCTGGGGAGGCCAGAAGGTGAACACAGAACCCAAAGTCCCCTGAAGGAGTGGCCTCTTACATACCAAGATAAGATTGCACCCTTAAAAAAAAGAAAAAAATGCAACCTAAACTAACTTAAGCTACAGATCAATCCAAATCCTGTAAAATTTACTAGATCAAAGCAAAGAGCTCTCCACCCGACTCAAGATGCCTGATAAGAAGAAAGGATAGGATCCTTGCTGCTCAAAGTAGACTCAGGGCCTGTCACTCTTGAACGGAGTGAAAACTTACAATTCCTGGAAAGAAAACAGAAAACTCGACTATTGTTCAAAGGAAAACAATAATAGAAGGGAAGCTGCAGATAACCAAAACACTGTGAAATTGCCATGAGAGATGTTTTTGCAAAAGCTAGAGCAGAAGAGACCCCACAGGTGACAGAAGGGGACTTTCCACAGAGGAATGAAAGCACTAACCTCAATAGAATGGAGTTCCAAAGTTTTTAACTGATATGAATGTTAATTAGCTTAGTTTAGCCATTCCCCGAAGCATATATATTTTAAAACAGCATACAACATAAATATATATATGCATATATATTCAACTAAAAGTAGATACTAAAATACCCTATATTTATACTTTTTACACTCTGTTTTTTTCCTTATTGTATGGGTGTTTTGCTTTCATGTAATGTCTGTGTACCACGTGTACACACAGTGTCTGCAGAGGCCAGAAGAGCATGCTGGATCTCCTGGCAGCAGAATAACAGATTGTTGTGAGCCTTGTGGGTGCTAGGAATCAAACCTAGGTCCTCAGGAAAAGCAGCCAGTGTATATAACCACTGATCCATCTCTCCAACTCTTGATTATATCTTAGATTGCTCTGATAGCAAAGGAATTCAAAGACAGATTAGTGGAAACAGAAACTCAAACACAGAGCAAAGCAATAGCTTAAAACAATGAGCAGAAAAATGTTAATGTTAATTAACAACCACCAATGAAGACCAAAACCAAAAAAGTCTCTACCAAACATTCAACAAGAAATGACCCAGTGGGGCACAATGATGCATGCCCATTATTCTAGCATCCAAAATGCTGAAGCAGGGGGGCCAAAGGAGGTGTAGGGGGTAGGAGGAGGAGAGGAGGGAGGGGAAATTGCCAACGAGATGTAAAATTAAATAATTAATCAAAATGAAAGAGTTTGAGACCAGTCTGTGGAGCACCATAGAGAGATCCTATCAGAGAAAGAGGGGAAGGGGAGAAGCAGGAAAAGACAAAATGAAATAATACCAGCCCAGCCCTGCACAAACTCTTTCAGAAAAACATAATGGAGGAGTATACTCCTACACATCTGTGTAGGCACATATAACCCTGATATCAAAATGTGACAGTGTCATTAAGAGAAAAGACATAGGCTAATATCCATCACCATGTAAAACTTCTAAGGAAAATGTTCTAAATTGAATGCAGAACTGCATGTAAAAGCTAACATATGACCAAGAACTACCCAAGAAGTTGGCTTAACATTTTAAAATCAATTTAAATTCACCACATTTAAAGAGCCCGAAAAATAAATCTTATCATTAGATACAGAAAAAAAATGATTTCATAAAATATTCTTTCATTACTCAAAAAAAAAAAAAATTCTTGGAGTATTAGGCATGGTAGCAACTTCCTTGACCTGACAAGAATATCTGCCACACAGCATTGCAACTCAGCAAATTTAACCCTGTAAGCAAAGCAGTTCCCAACATTGCTGTTTCTACTGACCATTGGGCTGGTAGTCCTAATGAATTAAATAAAGCAAGGGGGGAGGTTCGAAACATTGGTAAGGCAAAAGGTATATTCTTTTTAGACATGGTTCTGTGTATAGAAATCCCTCCCCCCCACCCCCCAAAAAAACAGTATGAGCAAATAACAATAACGCGAATTTTTGAGAAAACTGTTGGGTATGAAAACTACTGACAAAAAAATCAGGATTATTTCTGAACACTAACATCAATGACTAAGAAATGCATCTTAAAAACATAATTCATAACAGCATCAAAACTTGTAAAACCTGGGTTAAAATTAGATAAGCTCACTTAAAATATTATAAAATAAGGGGGAGGAGCTGGGATAATGACTCAGCAGGTGAATTTTTTGCTGTACAAGCATGGTGTTCTGAATTTAGATTACTAGTAAGCACAATGGAGCACGTCTGTCAGTTCAGTGCTGAAGAGCAGAGACAGGTGGATACCTAGAGTTCACTGGCCGGCTGGCCTATCCATGACCTCAGTTCTAGCTTCAGTTAGAGACCCTGTCTCAGAAGATAAGATGGAGAGCAATTGTGGAAGACAACCAATATCAATCTGAAGCCTCCACACATGTACATATTGGATGCCCATATTTGGCTTCCACATACATGCACAGGTGAGCACACACGCGAACGTGCTCGACACACACACACACACACACACACACACACACACAATGAAATATTACTGAATAAAGTCAAAGATTGAAATAGACGGAGACATTACCACATTTATGGATTAGAAGATTCTGTGTTTGTTAGCTACTCAGTCTCCCTGTATTGTTCTAGAGGATCAGCATTACCCCAGTGAAAACCATCACCAGGCATGATTAGGAGAGACGTACAAATTCAGTAGTGGACTAACATAACCGAGAAACACTTGGAGAACCACAACCCTGGAGAGGTACTGTAGTAGTACTTTCTCTTCAGGACTGCCAGCTCACAAATAACAACATGGAAGCTTATTATTAATTACGAAAGCTTGGCCTTTAACTTAGGCTTGTCTCAATTAGCTCTTATAACTTAAATTAACTCATTTCTGTCTATCTATGTTCTGCCACATGGTGTTACCTCTCTTCCAGTTTGCACCTCCTGTTTCCTCTCTGCATCTCACTGGTGACTCCCTTTTCTTCTTCTCAGAGTTTTCTCTGCCTGGAAGTCCTGCCTATACCTCCTAACTAGCTATTGGCTGTTCAGCTTTTTAAGTACACCAATCACAATATATCTTCACACAGTGGACAAACATCCCACAAGAAGTTACAATACTGACTGCTAAATCAAATTACAACAATATAGTGTAGAATTGTAATAAAAAGAGACAGCAACACCAACAAGCAGCATAGAGTACAGAAATAGACAAATACAAGGTCTTGATTTTTGACAAAGGTACCAGTCAGTGCAAGTCAACTTTTTTAAAATATAATTTATTTTTTAAGTATAAGTATATGTGTATGTCTGAGTGTGGTTCTGTGCACATGTGTGGCCAAAATCCATCAGGAAATGAAGTTAAAACAACAGTGAGCTGCAAATCACACCAGAAGAATGACTAAAGTCAAAAGGCGATGACACACAGTGCTGTGACAAAATGTCTGATAGAAACGGCAGAAGGAAGGAAAGAGTCATTTTGCTCACTATTTTAGAGGGTTCAATCTACCACAGTGCTGAAGTCATGGTGGAGCACAGCTGCTCACACCATGCTGTGCCACCAAGCAGATAAAAGGGGAATGGCAGTGTTTGGATGGTTTTCTTCTTATTGGCATTACACTTCATATGTATTCATAGCCTATGGTGGTACCCACACTCAGGACAGGTCTACCCACTTCAGTTAAACCCTTCTGGAAATGTCCTCAGACAGACACCCAGAGGTGGGCCTTACCAATCTCCTGAGTGAGTCTAACTAGTCAAGTTGGCAGTGAAGATTAACCGTTTCTTAGGCGAAAATCCTGTTGGAAGGGTGCTTGTTACTTTCCAATCAATCTAAACATTCATCTACCCTGTAACGTAGCAATTTCACTCCAGCCAAAGAGAAATGGAAACATACAAGCATACCTCAAAATTGAAAGTGACCCAAATTTCTACCAAGAGCAGACTATAAAAATAGGTTGTGGGGCTGGAGAGATGACTCAGAGGTTAAGAACACTGACTGCTCTTCCAGGGGTCCTGAGTTCAATTTCCAGCAACCACATGGTGGCTCACCACCATCTGTAATGAGATCTGGTGCCCTCTTCTGGTACTCAGGCATACATGTAGACAGAACACTGCATACATAATAAATAAATAAATCTTAAAAAAAGGTTGATAAGAAGGGACAAACAGAGCTTTCAGATACTGTAGGGTTCCCTTGTGACAAAACCCCAAGTCAGGGAACCCAGACACCTCCTGCCTCAGTTTCCCTAGTACCAGGACTTACAACTGTACACATGGGGGCGGGGAGCACTAAAAAAGGAGTGAAAGCTACATTCTTGCTTTTCTAGTCTTGAAAAAGAAGCCTTTAGCATTTGCTATTAAGTATGATGCCAGCATTAGTTTGTGAATGCTGTTCTCAAAACCCATGAAGACAATATCCATTATCTTTAGTGTTCACTCCATTTGTCATGATTGAATATGGAATTTTATATCTTCCAGTTAATAAAATAGTCACAGAAATAGATCATTCAAAAGGCTCCTTCCTTCGAATTTGCAGGGCTGTGATTCACTGTGCTCATGTTTCTACCTCTAAGTTACTCCATGATGGCCTTTCTCTCCTAACATGTTGTATATCAGCTGTCTGTCTTCACCAGGGCTACCTGGCTCACTTTCTGGAGGCATATTCTGCTCCCCAGAACCAAATCTGAGTCCAATTCAGCTTCTTCTCCGTGTTTCACCTGCTTTTTCTGCACTTCAGGTATCCTACCGTTGGGTGTCTAAAGCTCTTCCTCCCTTTCTTTGGAGTAGAGACTTGCTTTTTCTGACTCTTCTTCGCCCAGCTGGAGGGAGGTAGCTTCTTGTCAGTCATAGTTCCTGGAAAGCCCCTCTGTGTATGCTACTTCATTCCCAGGTTCAGCAAGCCTGTCATTTTCCTTTTATTAATTTTCTCCTTCTCCACAGCTTCCTACGATTAGAGTCTTAGGGTTGTAAGGGGGTGGTAGATAACAGTCTCCTGCATCTCATCGCCATGATTCTATTGAAATAGAACTTAGTGTAAAAATAACTCACATGATGTTTTTCCCACTGAAAACTAACTTGAAAAAAAAAAGTGCCCCTCCTGTAAAACATTAGGAGCTGTGATTGTTTAGATAATAATAACAATAACTTTAGCTACATTTCAAATACAGATTCACTATAAATTCTCTAGCATGCACGTGTGTGTACATGCATATGGAGGCCAAGGATCTCTTATTAGCCTGGACTCACCAATTCAGCTGGGCCATTAGCCCAGCAGTCACCCAGTCCCCACCTCCCCAGCACTGGGATTACAAGGGCATTGCTATGCCCAGCCTCTTACAAGGGAATTAGGGAATCCAGACCTGAGTGAGCCATTTCCCCAATCTGAATTCTTAAAAATTTCAAGCTAAGTCTTAATAACAGTGTGATTGGTTTTGCAAAAGTATTTGAAAATAATTATATACAGCCAAAATGAGCTTGGAACCTTTCTCTAATTTCGAGTAAAAACAGCAAGCATCATTCCACTACTGGTGAACATTTCCATCATCTTTGAATCTTTAAAATTATTCCACTGCCTATTTCAGGATTTCAAAAGGTAAATTCATGCAACTTGTCTAACTTGTCATGCTTTTATGCACATGCCTTAAAAATTAAGGGATCCTTTTGAACACATTCAGTCATTTTATAAAATCTAACCTCATACATAGGAGACCAGTAGAAAGTTAACAATAAGTTGTAGGCTGCAGCTGGTAAAGAAATAGGCCCGAATCTCCTCAGAGTTCAGAGTTATAGGTTTGAATTCTTATCCTGAGCTGTGTTTTCCCAGTGTCAGGTTAGTAATTCTGTGTCTGGCGCTGTGGTTCAGTCGTAAAAACAATGAAACTCCATCAGGTTGGGCTTGTGAAAGCGGAAAGCAGAGCAGAGGGAGGAGGGTGGGACTTCACCATCTGAAACTCAGCTTTATAAAGAAAAACAGTGGAGACATGATGTCATCCTGGAGAAGGTAGCTCCACTGTAGGATTGGCTTTTTTTCAAGCTGGCCTGACCTGAGATTTTTTTTTTTTTTTAACAAAATCCAGATGGAAAGAAGGGGGAAATATGTGTATATATTTAAAGGCTGAAACAAAGACTTCAAGCAGCAGCTTTTTCGCTCATGAATTGAGCATGCTTGGATTTAATGCAGACAAAGTAGAGCCCCCTCATTATTCCCCCTCCTGCCTCCTTACACCAGACCTTTTAACCCCCCTGTGGATCTGCAGGAGGCATCGGGTCTGGTTACTCTCCTGACCACTAACTGAAGGCAGCTCTTTAAATCCTACTGATGGGAAAGTCATCAACTCCAAAACTCAGGCTTGATTTTCTGGTTTGGATTCTGTATTGTTTTCAGTTTTTAACTTCCTGGAAATTGGGATAGTTGATAAATGAAACTTTGTAGCTTAACTGTAAAAGGTCTGGTTTTGGGGGGGAGGATGCTTTGTTTTTTATTTTTTGGGTGGGGTGTATGTATGTGTGTGTTGTTGCTGTTGTTATTGCTGTTGCTACTGCTGTAGTTGTTTTGTCTGTTTTTACTTGATTGAGTGGATTGTTGCTTATTTCTATGTTTTCCATACTGAAACAGAAAATAATGTATTCACAGTCATCTTTGTTTTAGGATATATGCAAAACTGCAACTCCAATGGTGGAGACTCGAGAGGCAGAGGGATTTTATTTGCATTGTTTTGCTTTTTCTTGTCTTCATTACGAAGGTGTCTTGGTTTTAGAGGACACCTAGAACAAAGGTCCCCAAAGAACTGAACTGTGTTCTGTGACAATTCATGAGAGCAGTGCCTCAAAACTTCTCAGATATAGAGCCAATTTCACTGGTCCCTGTCCATATGGGAGAAAGTTTCCCCTGCACTGAGGACTCACACAGCAAGGAGCTCACTGCTCTATGTAAGCACCCAGAATCTCCAAACAGGAAAGACAGAGTCTGCAGCCTCTATTCCTGAAAATCCAGGGCTAGGCTAGGGCACTCTGGCCTGAGCAAGAGAAGGCAGGAGAAAAAGATAAGAATCTATGAAAGGATAACTCAAGATAATGGTGTGGGAGACACCTCATCTTCAGTAGGTGCCACAATCTCAAGATCAGCCCACATTTGAAAGGAAATGGAGAGACAGGAAGTCCAGCAAACTGAGCCACCCTAGAGTCCTGAAGCCACCTACGTGTGTCCTGAAGAGTCTGGCCAGGCCCAGCCAAGAATTCCTACAGCAGTGACAGGAATCCAAACCTTCGAGAGTATTTCTTCAACAGCAGAGAGATGCCCATGACTGAGCAAGGCCTCCCCTAGGAAGGCAGCAACATGCTGCAGAAACCAAAACAGAAGCACCAAGGGACTGCTCTGCCTGCTGGTCCCCATTCTCAACCTGGTCCTGGAAAGTAAGGCTGACACCCTCTGGACTGAGTATGCCCTGCATTCGTAGATAACTCACTGAACTAAGTCATGTGCCCATCTCTGTGTTCCCAGTCACTAAGAGCCACCTATTTGCCTATCAATCTGAGGACTTTTTATAGACCAGACATCACAAGGAGGAAAAAAAACTTAAATATTTCCAATAACCAATGAAAATCTGTGATGATTTAAAAGAAACAGAGTCATAGAGGTAGAGGCTTTTAAAAAATTATCCAGAGACACGTAGGGAATTAAAGATGCAAACCCAAGTCAATCCAACTCGAAAACTCGTTTTCTTTACACATTATGCTGGCTGCCTTAGACGAGACAGGAAGTATGATAGGATACACTGTCGGGTCAAGTTAGTCAGAACTATTAATACAACATTGCCATCTTCAAGGACTATTTTCTGTTTATATTAGACAATATAATCTATGCTTAGAATAGACAAAGGAAATATCTCAGGACAGAGATCTGGTCATTGGTTCCAGGGATTCATAAGCCCGCAAATCTTCTCAGGTTCTCCAAAGAATACCTTGGCTGTGGCTGCTGTGTAAAGAAGCCAGGGGAAAGTATCTCTCAGAGTTTGTTTCCATGTGTAAGTGAGGAAAGGTAAGGGGACTTGTTACTAAAAGGTTTCTGAAGCCATTCTAGAACTTTCTGGACACTACTCCTTAAAGCAAAGGAGAAGTCACACCATCACTTTCATTTTGCAATGCCTTATATTTTTAGTGTAAAATATGATACAGATTTGTACATACTACAGAATATAAATAAGAACACACGCTGCTTGTTTAATAATCTCCTGCAGTGGCAGGAACTATTCCCAACTCAAATGGCTGTACCTTCCTCCAGTGTTAAGGATAGTGTCACACACAAGAACAGTTTTATATCATACCTCATCTGGTCAACATTGCATCATGAGTTTGCCTCAGCCATTACCAATTTCCACAATATGCCAAGGTTGTTATTTGTGTATGGGCCACTGAGATTTTAATCATGGTACTGAGGAAAAATCAAAGCTTAGAGAGCTCACTTGCAAACTGTCATAGAAGAATGGTAACCAAAACCACCATCCAAGATTAGGGTGTGTTGGAGAAGCAGCAGAAAACCCAAAATATTTTATCAAAAGCCATAAGGAAACTAACAAAAAATCTGAAGACATCTACCAAAAATATTAGAGGATAAAGGTTAAACTAATTAGGAATTTTTAAATCCATAGAGAGATACTGAGATAATGAGAGGGAGGAGATTTTCATGGACAGAGTGATTAAATAATTTATCATTCAATTGGGACACTTGATAAATTACATTGGAACAACAATTATAAATGGGAGAATTCCCAGGGCAAGCAAGATAATTGCCTTATTTATATATTACAGGCAATCAAGAAAACCCAAAAGCACAACTCCCATGAGTCTGCAAACATCTTGGGTATTATTGCATTGGCCATCATTTTCAATACCTAAACTAATGGTGGTATCATGGATCCTCCTTCTTATTCTGTCACTGTTACATATGCTTCTCAAGACTGATGTGATGTTTCAGTGTGGTTTAGAAAGGAGAAAGACAGAAAATAAGGCTGGTCCAGTGGGATTTGGGAAACTAAGATTAGAGAGCTCGTTAAGATCATGATGTACACATTTCCACTAATGACTTAATGCAGTACGTGATGAGTGACTGCAAGCTACGCAAGGAAAGCTAATTATACAGTATACCGAGCATTCCAGAACTTTCCCCCTCAGTCACCATGACTCAAGGATGCTGCTGTGTCATTTTTCCATTCTCTGATGAGTAAAGCAGAAAGGCTTGATAGAATAGATGTATGAGGAATAGTGAGATTTAGAGGCTCCTAAGGGCGTGGCCAGGCATACCTGTAGGGGCCCTAGGAGGCGGGGCTACAGTGTCGCCCTACAGTGAGAGATGATCTTGCTAGCTTTGCATAGGCAAAGGCACCATCAGAACAATTGACACCCCCATGATGTCACAGGGGTCCAGGGAGCACATCTTCACACTCTGGCCAGTAACAGGTCTGAGGTAGGGAGACAGACCATTGCTTTGATAGAGATGGACTTCCCAGACCCACATAGGCTAGTGTTGCACAGTCCCTACCTCAAAAGCGATACCCAGAAGACCTTCCCACGGCTTCAACATTCTAAGCTACCTTAGTAAAATCTGCTTCAACCAGTCAGGATCCATCTCAATTGCATACAACTATGTATGCTAACTGATAAAGCCATTTAGAAGTCACTTGCCATTTGCCCTTCATGCCCCCCTAACTCTTCATATGATTTAATGGATGTGGAAATCTCAGACATCTGTATTAAGTCCTATTTCCAGAAGATGTAGAGTTGTTTTGTTTTCTATGTTGCTTTTATTATTCTTTCTATCTAGAAAAAGGGCACCTGGGAAGTCACTGTAAACTTGAAACTATTGTTATATTTTTGTAGGGGTTGGAGGGGTCAGGACAGACAGCATAGTCAATGAAGTCTCATCTTGGATCTTGCAATACTGTTTTAGTGAAGACAATGCACTATCATCTGTGCAATAAAACGTGTTTACACAACAATGGTAAAACTGTAGCCCGAATTACAGACCCAGCACTCATGCATTCAGTGAGTGCTCACCAGGAGAATGGTGAAATGAATGTTGATGCATTCACACTGCTCTCTTACAGTGAAGATAAGACTGGAGCAGCATATGCAACTTCATTTGTATGTGTACTCTGGTGATACATGAACTTAGCACACTGATTTCTTGAATAATTTATGCAGAGAGTTATAACAGTTTATCAATTTTCATGTCAGATCTGTTGCTTAGGCATGCCATTTATAATATAGCAGTTATTTTCCGTGTGTGTGTGTGTGTGTGTGTGTGTGTGTGTGTGTGTGTGTGTGTGTGTATCTGTGCTCTGTGTGTGTATGTATGTATGTATGTTTATATGTGGAGAGAGAGACATATCTATGGAACAAACAATCCTACAGAACTATTCTCTGCCTTTCACACACTTGAGAGAATCTGGACAAAAGGAAATTGTTCCAGATAGTTTATAGAAGCCATCTGGAAATCGCCCTAAGCCTTGGAGCTTTATGAACATTTAAGCACATTTGATAATTTAGGTGAAAACAGTTTAAGAGAAATGTATTCATCCAAAAATGTTTCCAGTTTAATGCAATTATCACTGTACACACTGTCACAAACTTTTTAAGAGACTTTGTCCCCGTTACTAGGTCAGGCAATGTGACAGTGTGACATGGAGAAAGAACAGAGAACTTGGCGGCAGGCAGAGCTGGCCTGGATAATGTATGGACAAGAGGGCCTGTGTGTCCATCTGGAGTGTCCTGGCTGCCCATTGTCTAGAGATAGAAATACTTCCTTCCTTCCTTAGGGACACTATTTCAAAACGAATGAGAGGTCTGTGAATAGCCGTGAGCTGCTTCATGACAAGACTGGAGAATAAACATTGAATTATTAAATCTACAGATTATAATTCATTTATTTTTGGCCCAGAAATAAATACTGCCATAGTTATCCAGGATGCTGAGTGGATATATGAACAACCAACTTAACAATATATGAAAAGTATTAAGTGCTGAAAGCCCTGATGATTAGTTTTGAAGTTCTGCATTATTTTAATCTCAGTGATTTAGACTTTGGCTTAAATTTAAAATGTTTCTTTATACATTCATTTATTACTTAAATCCTCTGAATTCCAAAAGGATTTAGGGAGGTTAAAAATAAGAGTGGGGGGCGCTAAGGAGTGGGTCAGCAGGTTAGTGCTTTTTGCACAAGCCTGAGAACCCAAGGCTAACCCACCCCCAAGTACCCATACTAAAAGCCTCACATGGCCATGGAACCCCAGTCCCGTAGGGGAAAATAAAGGATCCTGGAGCTTGCTGACCATATGCCTAGCTCCAGGTTCAATGAGAGACCTTGTCCCAAGGGATGAGACAGAGAGTGACAGAACAGGACGCTTGACGTCCTCTTCTGGTCTCCATGTGTACACATAGATAAACCTGAGTGTGGTGGCTCACACCTATAATCCCCGCACAGCAGAGGTTTAGGCAGGAAGACAGGCCAGCCTGGGTTACAAATTTCGGATGTGTCTTTGGGGGAATAAAGGAAAGAATGGGTGGATGGATGGATGGATGGATGGATGGATGGATGGATGGATGGATGTGAACTCAAATCAATTTGGGGATGTAGTAAAAATTAAGCAATTGTTTAAGAAAACTGTGTTGAGGAAAGTTTTTCAATCGGATTCAGGACTAGATAATTCTATTCCTATAAAACCATATCTTAGCTTCGCTACATCTGCAGCTACCGATGAACATGAAGAAAACTGAGAAACTGGCACTAGCATTAATAAACAGAAGAACGAACATCCACAGTGGGAGAAAAATGTTCGTGGATCCAAGCAGCAGTGGAGTCACACTGAGAAGCAAGGGTGAAGCTTCCTCCTGTGGAGCAAAGCGTAACCCGGACTGAAGCGACACGAGACATACCCAACTCTCTCCCAACTCTGGCTCCATGCCAGGATGCCAACGGAAAAGACAGAGATGGGAGCACGTCAGCTAGAATGCCCAGCACAGGTGTTGGTGTCCATGTGCTTTCGATCCAGCTCGCAGAGCTAAGGGAGAGAATATGCCTCGGTGCAGAAACGTGTGCCCAGCGACCACATGTGATACAGTACAGGGACTGGATAATCACCTGCCCTGATGAGAAACACATGTCTGAGTAGGTATAAATTGCTTGGATTCTTAATTTTAAAAGAACCCCCCCCCCATTTCGTTATCGCTCGCATACGCAGCCACTTCTCTGCCTCCCTTCTTGCCTCCTTCAGCTTCCATCTTTTCTCCTGCTTGTACTTCCCATGTTGGTCGAAGCTAGGAGCATCATAATGAACATTTTATTCCCAGCCATTTTCCTCTCTCGGATATCAGGCTGCAGTTTCTCTCCTTCCAGCCCTCCGGGGCCCTGGAATGTTCTTTTAGATTTTTTCAGGATCTGGATGTTGTCCTCAACTTCAAGCAGAAGCACTTCTCACTTCAGTGCTCAGCCTCGTGTAGAACAGAGGTGTGAGCTTAGCACAAGAGGATACTGAAACACCCAGAGAAAAGTCTGGCTGACCAACGGCACCCAGGCTTACGGGCCCCTAGCTGATCCCCAGAAGAGGTGACCAAATCAGCCAGAGAATAAAGACCAGGAGTGGCTTTCAAGGACATAACAGATCATCCCCTCCAGCCTCGCAGAGCACTAGGTTGGGGGTGGCTATTTTGCACCGTGCCTTTTTTAAAAGGAAAATTGTTTTAAAGTTTTAAAATTAAAAGCTAAAGAAAATCAATTGTAAGTGAGTTTAGAGGGGAAAGACACTGTGTCACAGAGGAAAGACACTACGGCCCTAATGACTTACTTGAGACTCATCTAGCCTTGAAAGTCCTAGGCAGATGTATCAGATCTGGCCTCTTTAACAGGGTGCAGCAGGACATGAAGATATGAGAGAGAACAGGAAGGCGTAAAGGAGTACAGCAAAATTAGATACAAAAGCAATGATTAGGGCGCAGACCAAGATCAAAAACAAGAAAAAAACTAGCATTAAAATAACAATAAAGGGCTGGGCGTTGGTGGCACATGCCTTTAATCCCAGGGTTCAGGAGGCAGAGGCAGGTCTCTGTGAGTTCGAGGCCAGCCTGGCCTACAGAGCGAGTTCCTGGACAGGCCCCAAAGCAATACAGAGAAACCTTCTCTGGGGGGGGGGGACAATAAAGGGCTGGAGAGATAGTTCAGCAGTTAAGAGCACTGGTTGCTCTTCCAGTGGTCTTGAGTTCAATTCTCAGCAACCACATGGTGGCTCACAACCATCTGTACCGAAATCTGGTGCCCTCTTCTGGCCCACAGGCATACACATAGGCAGAACATATATATATATATATATATATATAATATATATATAATCTTTTGGAAAAAATAACAATAAAATCTGCAATGATATAGAAAATAAACCACATAGAGAAATAGTGCAAAGAAGTTTCCTAGAACATAGGTGTAAAGGCCAGAGCTAGAAATTATGTGTGGTTCATAAAAACAGAGGAATAAGATAAGAGTCAAGTCAAAGAATTAACCAGGGTCACTCTTATAATATCAGAACAGTTGGAGTACAAACTTTTCTGAGCTAAAAACATAAACATTAGACTATCCATTTTGAAAGCAATTATCACAGCAAGGTGATCCAGGCTGTTACCAGGATGATCTTGGAAACAGGACAGTTATGCATTTGAAACCAAACTGGGCTACATAAAGAGTGACATAAACACATTCTAAATGAAATTACTGCAATCAGACCCATGCCAACATTTCCAAATTGTAACAACAAAGTAAATACTGCCATGGTAGAACACATCTTTAATCTCAGCTCTCAGGAGACAGAGGCAGACAGATCCTTGGGAGTCTGAGACTAGCCTAGTCTACCTAGAAAGTCCCAGTACAGACAGAGTTACAGAATGAGACTCTGTCTGGAGGAGAGAACACTTTACAGATGATCAGGCATAGAGGGATGTTACCTACAGATGGATGCCTCTGAGGAACAGAACCAAGAAGCAGAACACGGATGAAATAGATTATGGGGATATTTATTCTGGGACTGGTTCACATGATTATGGAAACCAAGAAATCCTACATCTGCTGTCTGCAAACTGGAGCCAGGAAATATGGTGGCATGATTCGATCAGAGTTCAAAGGTCTGAGAACTAGGGGAGCCAACAGCGTAACTGAGTAAATATGAAGACCTGAAACCCCGAGGTATTACAATAAGTCTTTATGCCAAGCCACCTGAGCCCTGCTTCCACGTGGGCACTTTCCACCAGCCCGAGTTCCGCCCACTGAATTAGGGGTCCAAATAATACACAGAGACTTATATTAGGTACAAATGCTGCTTGGCCAATGACTAGGATTTCTCATCTGCTAGCTCAATCTTAATTATCGTAAATCTATATATTTTATAAGACTTATCGGATGCCAGCAACAAGCATCCTGTCTTCCCGGGCTCACAAGGTGACTCTACAGAGAGGAGGAGGAAGAGAGAAAGAGACGACTTCCTTCTTGCCCTTGCTTATAGATGAGTCTTCCCGCTATGTCACTTCCTGCCTGTATCACAAGACTTCTTTTTACTACATTAACCAGAATCCTCCTCGACTCCTAGTCCTGCCTAACCTGCTGCCTCATTGACCAAACAGTACTTTATTTATCATCCAATAAGACAAACACATACACAGAAGCACTTCCCCCTCACAGAGGGGAACATAACATTAGCTTCCATGATGAAGGGATGAATGGAAAGCTAGGTCCTCACCTAATACCTGGTAGATGAATTAACAAGACAAATCAAAAGCTTGAATGTGGTTATGAGAGGTCACTGACAACTGGAAAATAATTATGGATTATTTGATTATCTTAAATGATAAACAGAAATTCTAAGCATATGTTAATAGACTCCTTGAATGAAAATTCCAACAGGTTTGAGAGCATACAAAATTAACAGTAATCTGAATAAAATACTTTCTGATATAATGAATGTCTTCTATTTGGGTTGGAGGATGTTCAAGTCCATATTCCCTCCTAGGTATCTTCTCCTGCCACACTTACATATGCCATTCCAAGTCATTTAAGTCCCAGCCACCTGCAGTCATTTCCTGTCTTCTGCCCATCTTATGTGCTACCAGCTAAACAGGACTTTGACTGCTCTGTGCTTTCTCTACACTTTCTGCTGCCCAGTTAATGGCACATCCTGCTTTTACATTTCTCTATTAGTTTCCTGTTGCTACTGTAGCAAATTGTCACAAGCTTAGTGTCTTAGACATCACAAACTAAAGTCTTACAGTTCTGAAGGCCAGAGGCCCTAAACTTAAGCAGCTCACAGTGCAGGGTTCCCCCCACAGGATATGGGGGTGAGTCGGTTTCATGTTGCCTTTAACTTCAAGAAACTCTGCTTTATTTGGCTCAGCGGGTCCATCCTCTGTGTTTTCAAATGGTATTGTGTCTTCTGATGCTGCCCTTGACCTGACTCTGGCCTTTCTATACCCCTCTTAGAAAGGTCTTGCAGTTGATTATACTGGACCTGTCTGAGTAACTCCAAATAACCCTCATCTCTCAAGATCATTAATCACACCTGCAATGTCTCTTTTGTACACAAGACAGCATATGCACAGGCTGCAGAAAAATTCTGGGAGGGGCCATCAAGAAATTCCTTCCTACCTTTGCTCAAACACCAAGTTATGGAAAGCTATGATAGACTTAAAGTTTGGACCAGTCATTGTCCTATCCCCTCCTCCATAGAACTCAACATCCATTAATTCAACCAAACTGTATTAGACCAAGGATTTTGTGTTGTTCATTCATAAATTTCCATAGTTAGGACTGTGGGAAGCACAGAGTAGATAGTTAATAAATGTTGGTTCAATGAATGAATACAATAACTTCTGCATTTAGGAATAAAAACACAAAAGGAAAGATATCAGCAATAACTTCTCTCTTGCATCAAGAGAGGAAAAGAATGTAGGAAAGGGAAAGAAGGAAAGAGGATGAAGAGAAGGAGGGAGGAGGAAAGCAAGGAGGAAAGGAGGGAGGGACACTCCCCTCCAATAGCAACTGAATTACTGAAATTCCCTGTCAGAGGCCCATGAAA
Source organism: Cricetulus griseus (assembly GCF_003668045.3). Classification (NCBI taxonomy): domain Eukaryota; kingdom Metazoa; phylum Chordata; class Mammalia; order Rodentia; family Cricetidae; genus Cricetulus; species Cricetulus griseus. The sequence continues at coordinate 85,169,474 of NC_048595.1, read as the reverse complement.
TTTCCCCAATATTATGCATACAATTTGCTTTAAATATGAGGCGGAGAGATATAAGTCACCATAATGGAAGCAAGATGTTAAAAAAAAAACTGTATTCATCTGTCCAGAAAACCATTACAACCTACACTCTTCCTTGCCTCTACAGGAACCAATGGGAGGGGAGGGGTTCTAACAAAATACAAAAGGGAAGAGGAGAAATCGGCCCATGTGGCCCATCACAGAACATGCCTACTCCACTGTGGTTTATCTTCCATTACTCAGCAGCAAAGAAACTTTGGAAAACAAGGGTCTTGTTCTAGGATGTCAGAGAAGAGCAAAATAATCCAACATTCACCAGTAACTTTGAGCAAAACACAGCTAATTCCGTCCTGGTCTGGACAATAATGCCTCACATGGGAGACCACCGGAATCAAGAGTGAGTCTAGGGAAAACCAGGTCCTCACAGGTTTGCTGATAACTGGGGCTGGAGCTGAGCTGCAGGTCATGATCCTTGGAGAAGATGGGAGTAGAGATGATGGGAGGTCCAATTCTGGCAAGGGAGGTACCCTCCTAAGAGGTTTACATGGCAGAGTAGTAATCGGGTAGGAAGGAGATTGGAAAGTTTCCCCTTTTGGTCCCCAGTTGGCCATTGCTAAAGGTAACCAGTGAGTGCTGAATTAAAGAATGTTAGATGATCAATAAACATCTCTCCTGACTGGCCATTTGTAGGGGATGCTGTGAAGAGGATTGATGAGTTAGAGAAGAAAAGAATCTAGAGAAACAAGTCTCCTTAGCTGTGGAAATGTAAATCACTACTGAAGTTGCCACAGATTAACTCACACTGAGTAAGTTAAAAAATGCCGTGGCCCTCACTAACAACTACACTTGGGACCTTTGCATCTTCTCTTTCCTTAAAATGCTGAAGACCAATTGATTGTTCCAGTAGATTGTGCTGTATGAAATTTATCCCACAATTTAAACTACAATCCTGTTACTTTCTTCACATTTTGAGGGTCAGGAATTTGGAAAGGCTGGGCTAAGCAGCTGAAACATGAAGGTATCTCGTGTGGTTGCATTTGAATGTCTCCCCAGGCTATTGCCTAGAAAGCCTTGCCTGGATAGCCATTCAAGATTGCTCAATCATGCATCTGCTATCTGCTCCTGAGCAGGCTGGGAGTGCTGTGGCCTCCATCCATCCTCGCCAGAACAGACTGTAGGGTCTATGTCTCATTTCTCACTTGGTGAAGGACTTCTCCTAAAACAGAGATTGGGGAGCCTAAGAGACAGATTCAAAGTCACATGGCCTCATCTGACCCATCCTTGGAGGTCAAAGGTACCGTATGCTACATCTTCTTCATTCCGGATAACTGAGGTATACCCAAATTCAAGATGGAGTAGAGACTGATCCCATCAATGGGAAGAGTGTCAAAGAATCACTGACATTTAAAATTATGTTCTGCCTTGTTTCTTTTCTTCTCTCCAGTGTTCTTCTCAGGGGTGCATCCCCCTACTCCTCACTGAATTGGGAGGGCATTCTGTTACCTATCTAAAAGAAGCATTTCATAGAAATACTAACTGAAGCTTCAAGCAACTGGTAATAAACCCTTCATTTTCATTGCTGTGTAGTGTTTATAGAAATCAGTGCTTATTCGCCAAGCATGGATTATGTGCTGGACACTCCTAAGGCATCAGGACTACTATTTATTGACATAAGGAAGAGACTGAGAAAAGTGTTCAGTTTGTAGTATTTAAAATTCAAAGTCTTGCCCCTTTTTGCCACATAGACTTCTTTTCTTTTTTATTTAATCTTTCATTTTATATTCTAGCCCCATTTCCTTCCCCTTCCCCCTCTCCCCCATCTCACCCCTTCCTACCACCATCCATTCCTCAGAGGGAGTAAGGCCTCCCTTGGGGAGTCAACAAAGTCTGGTATACCAAGTTGAGGCAGGATCTAGCTCCTCCCCCTGCTTCGAGCCAGGTACCCCACCATAGGAAATGGGAGAGGGACAGTCCCAGCAACCAGACAGCAGCATCCTCTCCTAGCCAACCATCCCCCTGGCACCAGCAACCACCGGACCCACTGGCCCTACCTGCACCTGGAGGAAGACCCACATAGACTTTTTTAAATCCTAAAATATTTTTAGTCTTGCCATTCACAAACCTGGAATACATAGTTTCCTGGTATATTACAATCTCTTTACATTGTTTCTAATATATGCTTCTCACAAAAGTGTAACTTATTAGTGCCACAAATTAGTTTAGAATACTCCCACTACCCTTTTGATAAGATTAGTTTTATTTATATTTTTATATAGGTCCATATTTATCACAATTGAAACAGAAGGGTTTTTTAATATTGCTATAAAAGAAATTATAAATAAAGATATCAGTCTAGGTGTGGTGATACATGCTTAAGAGGCAGAGACAGGAGGCTCTAAGTGAGTTTGGGGCTAGCCTGATCTACATAGGAAGTTCCAGGCAAGCTAGGGATACATAGTGAGACTCTCTCCCAAGAAAAGAGAAAGACAGACAGACAGACAGACAGACAGACAGACAGACAGACAGGTGTCAAATACCATCTGAACATCCTGAGGTCATCTAGGTTTTCAACATGACTTGAAAACATGAACAACAGATAAATACACGAGCTGGTGGCTAAAAGTACCACTGTGTGTGTGTGTGTGTGTGTGTGTGTGTGTGTGAAGTCACAAGTGATGTCACAAAAACCATACAATAACACTTGCTTTCTGTGTGCATAAGCTTCAACAATACACACACCCTCCCACTTCAAGGGAAAAATAATATAAAGTTCTGACAAAGGGTGAATTTAATTCTGTTCTATTGCTTCTGGGCTCTAGGAATCTGCTCGACAGACCAGGACAGCCTGCATAAGGCTTGCAATCAATACTGACAGAAGCAAGGCTACACTCTTACTTATTGGAGACCTTAAATTTATTCCAGTACATCTGAAAGATGGAAATAAAACTGTAATTTCATTTCTCCCCAGACATCTATTATATGGGCTGAGGAAGAAAGGCTTGGGAGCAGGAACAAAGCAAGATCTTGGAAAACAACAGGCAGAGGTATCTTCTGGGACAGGTGATCAGTGTATGTTCTATGAACAAAAGGATGTTTGGGTAAATAAATAAATTCATAATGCCTTGAGGAAGAAGTATAGCTTTGCCTTACTTTACCAAATACATGTCCAGATGAGCAAGATGATGCCAAGGTGAGAAGGCTTCTATCTCCTCCCAGGCTTGCTATGTGAGTCTGAATCTCAAATGAAACAAAACTTTTTTCAGTTGTTTTAAGGTGACACAGAATCTACAGCCAGCACTGGTTCCTTATGACCTAAGGTCTTACCAAAGAAAGACTCTTGGCTTTTGTTCAGGACTTTTTTCTTCACAACAAGCTAATTTCCCAGTGTTTCCATAGCTCTGGAAATCCCGTGGGAGACTCACAGCTGCTACACTTTCAAAAGAAGTTGAAGAAGTAACCCCACCTTCCCACAAAGGCAGCTTTCAAACAGCACTCCCATCAGCCCAAGCTGTGAAAACTCATCTCTGTTTCAGAACTGAATGGCCCCTGAGTGTCTAGATCATGTCCTAAAATCCTGTGACCCAGAAAGGTCCTGAGATCACAGCAATGACAATGAAATGGCTTATTTGATGACTAGTAAGCATTTCCTAACCAATAGGGAGCATTTTTCTTCTATTTTCTCACTTTACCTAAGAAGAATACCAAATTTTGATAATATTTTCTTCCTATTATTATCATTTTTCAGAAGAAGGTAAGAAGTTGACAGATTCAACAATTTCCCAAGGGGCCCACAGCCAGTAAATGACAAAGTCAGAATCCTAGCTGCCCAGACTAGTGCAGTCCTATGCTTCCTTTTTCCAAGTTCATTTTAGTTTTAATATTTTGAATTTAAAGAGAAGCTAGCACAGTATCACAGGGAACATTCATAACTCTTTACTTAGACTTAACAACTAGTCATAGGTTTGATACATGTGGTTTTCTTCCTCCCATCTCCCTAGACACCTGATCTGTCCTTGAAATTATAAATAGTGAAGAGGGAACAAGAGTGAAATGTAACACACACACACACACACACACACACACACACATGTACGCTTGCTTATACCTCACTGGCGTATAGCCTATGTACCACGTAACATATATATATATATATATATATATATATATATATATGAGATATATTGTACATACATGTCATATATAATGCATACTATCCATGCCACACAGGAACACAACCTACATATTACACAACACAAATATATGTGTGTGTATATATATATATATATATATATATATATATATATATATACAACTTACATACAATGCACATACTCTTGTTAACCTATGTAAAAGTAAATTGCAGACTTTATGACATGTTACCACTAAACCATCTAGCATACACCTTCTAATATAGTCTCCAACAAGTCATAGTATCATTGTCTAAGAAAACTAATTATCATAAAGCAATCTAACACATATGCCATATAGAAACTTCCATAAATGTCTGTGGGATATTTTTCCATAGTAGTTAAGCAGATCTAACAGATAGAGATAGATCTACATGTGAGTTTAGTGGCTGCTTTTAGTAGGATCATAATAATATAACTAAAACTGAGTGCATCTACACAGGCTCCAGCACACAAATACAGAATTCTTTAAGGGGCCCACTCTACTGGGTGTACCCATTCTGAACACTGGAATTTCTACTCTAAACACTTACGTATGGTTTGCTAGCCCTAGACGCTCATCTATAATAACTGCTGGAGAGTTGTTCACCCTGAGATCTTATAAAGCTAACAGTAACAGAAAGGATAAACAGTTTGTGATTCACTCCGGCTGTGTGCTCCAAACGTCAAACATGTAGAGGGGACTCAGAAGAGTGGGGCATAAATTAAAGGACTGGAAATGCCAAGAAGAAGGGGGGCTTCCCCACGCTGACTCCATCTCAGCAGAATGACATACTCCTGGATTAAACCAAAGGACCAGAGAGATGGAAGATGTCTACAGAGCACTGATGTGGAACCCAGAAGCAACAGCATTGAGAAGTACAGGTTACCACCATAGCAGTGAAGCTGCAGTCCCCTGGCCAAGGGTCAGGAGAGGCTAAAGAGAGGAGAACAAGAGAAAAACTGATGTTGATGACCAGTGAGCACAATTGAAGCCACCTTAAACCTGTTTGATCTAGAATACAGCTGGCACAAACTATTGAATTTCCCGCCTGCCAAATAAAAAGCCCAACATAGGAATTTATTTAATTAGAAATAAAGCATGGCTCCTCCTCTTCATCTTCTTGTCCATCAAAAGAGCCTCTATGGACCCTGGGTCTCCTCTTCTGTCTGGATGTCTGTCTAATGTCCCTCTCATAAGGGTATTTGTGAAGGTGTTTGGGCCTTCCCGTGTTACCTTCTATCTCATAATCCTTGATCACATGTGTGAGAATCCTTTTTCTTCTCTTTTTGTTTTGTTTTGAGACAGGGTCTTGCTGTGTAGCTCTGGCTGGCCTGAAACTCTAAGTAGACCAGGCTGACCTCAAACTTACCTACCTCTATCTCCCAAGTGCCCAGCTGATCGTTCTTTATAAGGCCACACTTCTGTTATCTTGGGAGTTGTTGTTCTGCCCTAGGATTAGGACAGAAACCAGTGGCCTAAGAAATCTAAAGGCAATCAGCATTAAAAGACTCCACAACTGTAATAGGGTGGACTACCTCTGTTTTTAACAAATAAACTTGATTGACTTCTTTAGTATGTTTTTCCCTTTTCCATATAAATAGAATACAGAAAAAGTAAAGAACCCTCTGCCTCAGCCCTGGCATCCATGTACCCAATGAGTCTGGGATGTTCTTGTGGAAGTCCCATCTCAATACTCCTTCCATATTTCTCTTTCTCCAAACCCTGCCCCATCTAGAAAGTCTGCCAAATAAGGCTCCCCCCAGAGATGCTCAAGACCACTCCCACAGGGTATTTAAATTGACCCCCCCCAGAAAACAGACACATGGTTTTCCAGACTCTCTATTCTGCCTCCTCTCTGGGAGGCTAGAAAAACATCCTGGAGCATTTTATCCATTAAACATGGGCTTTTTCTAACAGAGTGAATGTCCATACAGAGTTTCTACAAGACCAACCTGCAGGGCCAGGGTAATGGTGCATATCTATAATCTCAGCACTTAGGAAGCTGAGGCAGGAGGAGCTAAAATTTCAGACCAGTATGGACTTTAAAGTGAGATACTGTCCCACAAAAAAAAAATGAAATTTACAAAAAGAAAAAATTGACCTCCAAACTCCATCCTGTGAAAAACCATTACTTCCTATTTGTTCAACACTCACAGTGAAAACATGCACAACTGTGTGGCATCATAGAGCACTGTTCTATGACAGCACCATCCAGTAGATAAATGAGCAACCACACTCTCTGGCCTTACAAGATGAGTTGCTGGATCCTTTCTGCTTCTTTCCATTGTCTCTTCCCTCAGATATTTCTGTCTCTGCCAAAATGCCTGGGCAGCTCCATAGTTCTCGCTGCCTTAGCCAAGGACCTTCTCCCAGGCCAGCTCATCCATCCCAGCACTGTCTATCTGAGCCCTGGTTGTCCTGTCTGCTCGGCAGTCCTGGGCATCAATGCAGGCAGAGGGCAGCAGGGCCTTTCCAGCCCAGGGACGAGTTGTGCAATTTCCTCCCATGAACCTTGGGACCCCAGAAACATCTGGAGAGGGGGATCACTGCACATTCACTAACAGCTTTTTCTTGTCTCTACTCTTAGGATCTGGAAGATTAGAAATTCTCAAGAATAATGGAAAAGTTCCACTCCCTTTCAAAGTTAAAAAAGAGCTGATCGAATACTAAAGGTGAAAAAAAAAAAAAGGAACAGAAATGAAAAACAATGGGTGGCCTTCCTTATCTTAAAACTACAGAAATTACAGAAATTGTAGGTCCAACTACAGGATAGTTCTGGCGATTTATGAGAAATGCTTGTAACTTGCATAACTCAGGGCCTGATGTGAGGCAAACACTCAAAAATGTTAGTTTTGCTTTTCCTGTATTACATAATTTTACCCTCATTTGTCACTTAACAAGTTGTTCAGCTTTGTTTTGTATGTGTCTGTCTGTCTGTCTATGTGAGTGTATGTACTTGTGTGCAGATACCTGTAGAGGCCATAAAGGGCACCCCCCCTCCCAGATCTGGACTTGCAGGCAGTTATGACCCACCAGATGTGGGTTCTGAGGCCCCAACTCCACTCTTCTAGAAGATCAGCAAGTGCTCTTAACTGTCGAGTCATCTCTGCAGCCCCAAGTTGCTCAAACTTTAAATCAAATCTTATGCACAGAACTGTTTCACAATTAAATGCTCACAGAGAGTAAGGGAGACACCCTCTTTTTATTGTTATTGCTGTGGTTATTATTGTTTGCTTGGGTTTTTTGTTTCATTTTCTTTTCTCTTTTGTGACAGGTTCTCTCACTATGTAGCCCAGTCTGACTTCATAACTCTCCTGCCTCAGCATCTAGAACATGTTGGATGGCAGGTACCACCATGACCCACTGAGAATTTTCTTTTGAGTAAACAAATAAAGCTGGAATTATAGGAGAAACTAACATAAAAAGAGAGAGAGAAGCCAAGGTTGGAAGAAAATAAGAAAAAGTAAGAAAAATGAAGTGTAGAAAATATAAGCCGTGATACACCTTGACGTCAGTAGGAGTAGGCCAGACCTTTGATTAACATATATCTTCAACTGGAGAAAAATAAGTGTACAACCCCAACTACTTACAAAATAAACTAAAAAATGTCAGTAGCAGAATACCCAGCTGTCCCTGGCAACTGAACATGAGGTGATACAATGGGAACAAGCACTAATGCAGACTCGTTGTGGGGCTGTAGAAAGTTTTTTTTTGTAAAATGTCACTGACACTCTTGAAAGGGAAAACCTCCAGCTATCATCCAGAGAGAACACTGACCTCCACAGGTGACTACTGTTACTAAAATGCAAATCTTGCTGGTTAACTGTATACTTAAAAGCTATATTGGTAATACAAAGTGCTTTGTACATTAATGTATTGGGGGCAACCCTATGTGTCAACACTTACGTATCTCTACTATCATTTGTTAAGATTTTAAATTGTTTTAATAATGTGAATGTATGGGGGGGTTATGTACACGAGTGCAAGTGGCCCTCAGAGGCCAGAAGGTAATGGCTATGAGCCATCCAACATGGTGTTAGAAACCAAAATACAGTCCTTTGGAAAAGCAGTACATGACTTAATAACTGAGCCATCTGTCCAGCTCCTATAATGTCACTTTGATATTTGCATATCACATAGTAAGGTATATCTAAATTAATCATGCTAAACCCCAAGAATGTTACATTAAATTATTTTCAAATTTTCTCTATTACAAATAAATATTGTAAATACTTCATTAAGAAACAGCAGATAAACCTAAATTGAAGACATTTTTCAAAAGGTCAAAGGCACAGTTGGCAGTAGTGGCTTGAGCTGGTAAAGAGCTCCTCCTTTTGCATGAGGACCTGAATTCCATCTCCAGCACCTATGGAAAAGCCTGTTATAGGAGTATGAGCCTGTAATCCCAGTACTGGGGAGGTGGAGGCAGCTGGATCCTTGGGGCTCACAGACTAGAGAGTCTAGCAAAACTCATGTGCTCCAGATTAAGTGAGAGACCCTATCTCAAAAAGAAAGAAAGAGGAAGGAAGGGAATGAGGGAAGGAGGGGAGGGAGGGAAAATGGGGTGGAGAATGACTAAGAATGATATCAATGCCAACCTCTAGCCTACACACATACACACATGCATACACTCACACACACACACACACACACACACACACACACAGAGAGAGAGAGAGAGAGAGAGAGAGAGAGAGAGAGAGGGGGGGGGGGAAAGGAAGGAAAGGAGAGAGGGAAGGGAAGAGGAAAGAAGAGGGAAAGAGTCCAAGTCATGAAACAAAAAGACATGAAACAGCTTAGAGATTCAAAAGTAGGCGGAGAACAGTGACCTAAGACTCCACCAAAACACAGTTTTAAATGTGAGCATTGACTATGGAGGAAGCAATAGTATGTGTCAATCTCAGCTTCTGGGATTTGGTAACCCCAGGGAAGAATGTCCTTACTCTTAAAAACTTGGCTGAATTAGTGATAAGCAAGCCCAGATTCTCTAGCCTGCTCTCAGTGGTTGCAGAAATATATAAAACACGTGTATACACACCACACAGAGAGAACTAGAGTGCAAAAGAACATGCAACAAAATGGTAAAATATTAAGGTGTTTGTCATACTATTTTGCAACTATTATTTTTAACCTTTCCTTACTTTTGCTTCTTCATGGAATTTATCACCTGTAACATGCTGCTTAGTCTTTTGTTTATTGATTTTTATTTCCTGTTCTACTCTGCCAGAATAGAATCCCTAAATGACTTCAAATTCAGTGTTTACTTGTTTTGTTTTAATCTTGGGGGTGGGGTAAAGGTGTGCATCTATCTGGTATACACTAGAGCACATATGTGTGAGTGCACACCTACCAGAGCACATCTGTAGAGATCAGAGAGCTCAGGTCTGCTCCTACTTTCTACCTTGCTGTAGACACGGTCTCTTGTTAGCCACTGCATACACCAGGCTAGTTGGCCCTGAGGCTTCTGGGGATCCACCTGTCTCTGACTCCCATCTTGCCACAGGAGCACTGCATTTACAGACCATGCCGGCTTTACACAGGTACTAAGATCTGAACTCAGGTTCTCACACTTGCAGTGCAAACGCTTTATCCACCAAGCCATCTTCCAGCCCAGATGTTGGTTATCCTCTTTGCAAATGTATCCCAAGTCAATAGAAAAGTGGCTGGCATGTAATATTTACCTTAATAATCAAATAAATATTTAAGAATAAATATTTATTCTTAAATATTTATTTGCTAGATGAATGGATGAACATTTGTTGGAAGGAAGAAAAAAGAGAAAGACATCTGTGATTCAGTAACAATAGTACTCTGGGAACTCAAAGTTTCAGAGGAGGAGACATGTGACTGGAGGCCTCACAGACAGGTCTTAGCTATGTGCAGAGGACTAGCCTGGTGAATGGAGAATATTAAAAATATCAATATGAGTTAAGAAACCCCAAGAGTTGCTTATTTCCTATCACAAGTTCATTGTCACAAAGAGGAAAATAATTAAGAGGAAATAAGGGCACCCAGGGCTTTGTGTCAGCCACATTCAATCTGCATATCTGGTGTTCAGAAATCCCTCAGCAGATGAACAGACAAACGTTTGTTCAAATCACCTGACTGTGAGCCTATAGTCTTCTACTTCTTGAATTCATTTATTTTTGAAATGCATTGCATGACAAATGCTTAAGCTAAGGGATTTGTGCTGCAACTATTGGAGACAAGAAATAATTAGCTGGAACATGCCTAAATATAATAAAAGCAATATACAGCAAACCAACAGCCAAAATCAAACTAAATGGAGAGAAACTCAATGTTATTCCTCTAAAATCAGGGAACAAGACAAGGCTGTCCACTCTCTCCATACCTCTTCAATATTGTCCTTGAAGTCCTAGCTAGAGCAATAAGACAACAAAAGGAGATCAAGGGAATACAAATCAGAAAGGAAGAAGTCAAACTTTCACTATTTGCAGATGATATGATAGTTTATATAAGTGACCCAAAAGACTCTACCAGGGAACTCCTACAACTGATGAACACCTTCAACAAAGTGGCAGGATACAAAATTAACTCAAAAAAATCAGTAGCCCTAGTGCATACTGATGATAAATGTGCTGAGAAAGAAATCAGAGAAACATCACCCTTTACAATTGCCACAAACAACATAAAATACCTTGGGGTGATGCTAACCAAAGACCTGTATCACAAGAACTTTGAGTCTTTAAAGAAAGAAATTAAAGAAGATAGCAGAAAATGGAAGGATCTCCCATGTTCTTGGATAGGTAGGATCAGCATAGTAAAAATGGCAATCTTGCCAAAAGCAATCTATAGATTCAATGCAATCCCTATCAAAATCCCAGCATAATTCTTCACAGACCTTGAAAGAACAATTCTTATCGTTCTTTATATGGAAAAACAAAAGACCCAGGATAGTCAAAACAACCCTGTACAATAAAGGAACTTCTGGAGGCATCACCGTCCCTGACTTCAAGCTCTCTTATAGAGCTATAGTCCTGAAAACAGCTTGGTATCGGCACAAAAATAAACAGGTAGACCAATGGAATTGAATTGAAAACCCTGATATTAACCCACACACCTGCGAACACCTGATTTTTGACAAAGATTATAAGCTAAAATTATACAATGGAAAAGTCTTCAACAAATAGTGCTGGATGCTGGTATGTACAAGACTGCAGATAGATCCATGTCTATTGCCATGCACAAAACTTAAGTCCAAATGGATCAAAGACCTCAACATAAATCCAGCCACACTGAACCTCTTAGAAGAGAAGGTAGGTGGTACCCTCGAATGAATTGGTACAGGAGACTGCTTCCTGAACATAACACCAGTAGCACAGACACTGAGATCTACAATTAATAAATGGGACATCCTGAAACTGAGAAGCTTTTGTAAGGCACAGGACACAGTCAACAAGACAAAATGGCAGCCCATAGAATGAGAAAAGATATTCACCAACCCCATATCTGGCAGAGGGCTGACCTCCAAAATTTGCAAGAACTCAAGAAGCTAGTCTCCAAAACACCAAATAATCCAATTAAAAAGTGGTGTACAAAATCAAGTAGATAATTTTCAATAGAGGGATCTAAAATGACTGAAAGACACATAAGAAAGTGTTCAACATCCTTAGCCATCAAGGAAATGCAAATCAAAACAACTCTGAGATACCATCTTACACCTGTCAGAATGGCTAAAATCAAAAACGCCAATGACAGTTTATGCTGGAGAGGATTTGGAGAAAGGAGATCACTCTTCCACTGCTAATGGGAGTGCCAACTCGTACAGCCACTTTGGAAATCAGTATGGCAGTTTCTCAGGAAAATGGGAATCAATCTACCACAAGATCCAACAATTCCACTCTTAGGCATATACCCAAAACATTCATACAACAAGGACATCTGTTCAACCATGTTCATAACAGCATTATTTGTAATAGCCAGAACCTGGAAGCAACCTAGATGCCCCTCAGCTGAAGAAAGGATAGAGAAAATGTGGTACATTTACACAATTGAGTACTACTCAGCAAATAAAAAAACAATGGAATCTTGAAATTCACAGGCAAATGGATAGAACTAGAAGAACCCATTCTGAGCAAGGTAACCCAGTCACAAAAAGACAAACAGGGTATGTATTCACTCATATATGGATTTTAGACATAGAGCAAAGGATTAACAGCCTACAATCCACACTGCCAGAGAAGCTAGGAAACAAGGAGGACCCTAGAGAGAAGGGGAAAGGAACAAGATCTCCTGAGCTAATTGGGAGCATGGGGGGAGGGGAGAGGCAGTTAGAAGAAAGAGCAGGGGAGAAGAGGAGGACATGAGGGAGCAGGAAGATATAGTCAGGGGAAGAATAGAGGAGAGCAAGAAAAGACATACCATAATAGAGGGAGCCATTATAGGTTTAAAAAGAATTCTGGCACTAAGGAAAGGTTCAGAGATCTACAAGGTTGACCCCAACTAACAATCAAAGCAATAGTGGAGAGGCTACCTTAAATGCCCTTCTCCAATAATGAGATTGATGACTACCTTATATGCCATCCTAGAGCTTTCATCTAGTAGCTGATGGAAGCAGAGACAGACACCCATAGCTAAACACTGAGCTGAACTCTGGAATCCAGTTGCAGAGAGGGAGGAGTGGTGAGCAAAGGGGTCAAGACCAGGCTGGAGAAACCCACAGAAACAGCTGACCTGAACAAGGGATTGCTCATGGACCCCAGACTAATAGCTGCATAGGACTGTTCCAGACCCTCCTGAATGAGGATGTCAGTTTGGAGGTCTGAACAATCTATGGGGCCACTAATAGTGGAATCTATATTTACCCCTAGTACACAAATGTACTTTGGGAGCCCTCTCCACATACAGCAATACTCTCTCAGCCTACACACACTGGGGAGGGTTTAGGCCCTGTTCCAAATGATATGACAGACTTTGAAGATCCCCATGGAAGGCCTCACCCTCTCTGGAGAGCAGAAAGGGTTTGGATGGGGGGGGGGAGGAAAAGGGAACTAAGATTGACATGTAAAAGAAGCTTATTTCTAATTTAAATTTTTTTAAAAAGAAATACTTAGCTGTTGTTTGACCACTTTCAACCAACCCATAGACATCTCTGGGCATATGTGTCCCTCAGACTGGCAACATTAGCAGGTCATTTCAACAAGGAATTCAGGTAGAAAATGAAAAGTAAATACCATTAATGTCCATAGCAGCTTGCTTCAAGTAGAAACAGAGGAAATCCACACACCATCTGAACTGATGGCATAGGCTCTGTCTTTTGCTACGTTCTGTTGGTTTCTTGTACCTGAAGCACTCAAATGTAGACTACAGGTGGGAAGTTTTGGTTTCTTGGCTCATTGCTCTCACAGTGGCTGGAACAGTCCCTGGCATATAGTAGGTATTCAATAAATAACTGTTAAAAAAGAAGCTGTTCAAAGAACCAGACAAAACCAGCTTCCTGCCAATAGACTATGGAGCCTGTACCTATTTGTGATTATGGTGGTAAGATTTCCTACGAGGCCTCCAGACACTCCTTGAACCCCTGAAGACACAGATCTCTGTCTAACAAGAGACAGAATCGGTTTCCTCTAACCATGAGAGAGAACGGAGTTTGTGACTTGCCTTGACCAACAGAACATTTGGGTAAGGCATCCTGAAAGCCAATTTTAAAAGACCACATGTGGCTCAGTTTTCCTGTTCTTTGGGGTTCATTGAGAGGTAACAACCCACAGAAAAGGAGATCCTAAGTCACCCCACCCTCCAGAAGAAGCATCGAGAATGCAGGGGAAGCTGTCTGGGCTTTTCCAACCCCAGCTAAGGGCAGCAGGTGCCAGATAACTCCAGCCCAACCATGGATTAGAACCTGCCAAGCCATCAAGCTCTTGCTACTCAGTTGCAGTTTTATGAGTAAAGGACAAGGTTGATAGTTCTGAGTCACTGAGTTTGGGAGTAGCTTTCCACTGAGGCCAGACAACTGGTATAACCCTAATTTACCTGTCAAACCTTGATGTACATGCAGAAAGAATGCTTGTCTTTCATATGTTTTACTTAGTGATTCTTTGCTTGTTTTACATGTGTTTATTGGAGACAAGGTTTCACACTCTCTAGCTCAGGCTGGCCTTGAATTCACTCTGTAGGCCAAGCTGGCCTCAGAATGACAGCACCCCCTGACTCAGCCTTTTGACTGCCAGAAGTATAGGCATGGACCTAGCTAGTGGCATTTTTTTTTCTGAGACAAGGTTCATTGTAGCCTAAGCTCTTCTCAAACTTGATATGTAGCTATGATGACCTTGAACCCCTGATCCTCTTCTCTCTACCTCTAAGGTACTGTGATCACAGCAAGCTTGGCAACAGTGACATTTTTGATGAGTCACTTTGTTTTTTTTTTTATTGTATTTTTAAAGTACTTTATTTTGCTTCTTTTTGTAACCTTTTAAAATACTGTAAAAGTATAAGAAAATGTTTATAGGCACAAACCTCTAACCCCAGCACTTGAAAGGTGAAAGCAGGAGGATCCAGAGTTCAAGGTTCTGTAAAAGGGTTCTTAATGGGTCTAGATAATAAAACCTGGAGTCAGATATAGAGGGAAATGCTGCTAGATCAGAGAGAAGGAACAAGCCATACCTCCTAAGCATCTCCGCAGAGAAGAGAATGATTTCCTGTTTGTCCCTGCTTATATCTTGTTAATGCCCAGCTACGTCACTTCCTGTCTGTCTGTACAGACCTCCAGACCTCTATGGTTAGCTAATGGCAAGCTCCATTCTCTGACCTCCCCCAAAAAGGCTTTATTTGTGCAAGAAAGATATCAGCACAGGGCTCTCCTTGGTAGGCTGTGAGTTCAAGGTCAGTCTAGGGTACCTAAAACCCTGGCTCAAAGACCAAACTTTACCACAGGAACAAAGGAGGAAAAAAGATCTCCTTTATTGTGCAGATGATCTTAAAATAACATTAAGCATTCACCTATGATTTGAAAAGTAGCAAAAGGGAAAGAAAACTAGCTTGTCACAAGGGCAGAGGTACATGATTTTAAAGGGGTTAGCAGCAGAGGCACACACAAGGTGATGCTCCATTTGAAGTCTGTGTAGCTCCTGTGTTGATGTGAATATCATTATTGGTCCTTTTATGTACTTTTCTACCATTACCTTAAATGCAAGCATAGAACTGTTTGGGTTATTTTATTTTTCCATTTGTCTTAAAGCAAATCTTAGGTACTTAGAAAGGCCATAGAAAGTTAAAATGAGACTCTGACATCTAACAAAGTGGGATGGAGGTTCTAACAACCTCACTCCATCAGTCTGGAGCCCTTGTGATGATTAACTACTCCAAAAGTCTTGGCAGCACTTTGTAATCACCTGAGGGCTTTAAATGCCCGGAAGCCCAGATGCCACCTCCAGAGGCTCTGATTTAATTGGTTTGATGTATGGTGGCCTGAGCACAAAGACTTTTAAAAGTGCCCTGGGTTACTCTAATGAGAAGCCTCAGCAGACGACAACTGTGCTTAACCACTATTTCCCACCTATAAAATGTGCAGAGCTGACAATGATCACCCCTTACAGGAGGGCTGGTATAGGAAAGAAGAATGGGAATGCCTCTACTATGCTTAGGATAATACATGATGTTAATAAAGTTCAACTTTGTCTCCTCACCAGGGCCTCACTATTTTACACTAGTATAATTGTGAATTCAAGATTGCACCTGCCTCTGTCTATTGCTGGGGTTGCAGGTGTCACCCACTATACTCAGCTTACAAACTTTAACTCTCTTTTTGTGTTAAGCCACTCTCCCTATTATTTTGCAAACACATTGTGTTTAGATGCAAGTGATACTGAAGAGATTATTTTAAGGAATCAGTACTGTTAACAACCTGGATGCAAAAAAAAAATATTGGAACTTCAGAATGCTCTAAGTGGTAGGTCAAAGAAAGGGAAGCAGATGGCCTTTGGAGCCTAAATATCTAAATATAACCTTCAGCTACTCTGTTGTAGTGTTTCAAATTAATAAGTTTCTTAGTTTCTACTGCAGTGATAAAAACATGTTCTGATAAGTCCTTGGTGTTTATTGAACATACAATGTTAATGTTTGCATGTGGTGATATCTCGCTTGTACAAATAAAGCCTGTCTGAAGGTCAGAGAATGGAGCTTGCCACTAGTTAACCATAGTGGTCTGGAGGGCTGTACAGACAGACAGGAAGTAAGATAGCTGGGCAGAAACAGGATATAAGAGGGGGGAAACAGGAACTCACTCTCTTGTCTAATGAGACGCTAAGGAGGTAAGGTGTGGCTGTGGCTTGCTCCTTCTTCTCTCTGATGTCTCAGCATTTTCTTCTATATCTGACTCCGGGTTTTTATTATCTAGACCAATTAAGAATTCCATTTACATCTGCATAAATGTCATGTTGATTACCTTTCTCTAGTTTAAATAATAGGCTAGGTAGGTGTGGGAGGTGGAGGGGTGTGTGTGTGTGTGTGTGTGTGTGTGTGTGTGTGTGTACATGCCCATGTGGGCCCCAAAACTACAGGAAGATATCAGGCATCCTGCTGTATTGGTCCCACCTTATTTCCTCAAGACAAAATCTTTCACTTACCCTGAACTTCACTATTTTAGGTAGACTAGCTGGCCAGTGAGTTCCTGAGACCTGCTGTCTTCACTGCCCAATGCTGAAGTCACAAGGGCATGCACCCTTGCCCAGCTCTATATTGCAGGTATTAAGCATTCAAAGTCAGGTCCTTATGCTTGCAGTGCAGTGCTCCAGCCCACTGAGCTGTCTCAGCAGCCTGATCTGGGCACTTCCAAGACCTAAAATTAGTGCTAAATAGCAGGAAGTTATAATAACACAAATTGTTCTTTGATTAAGTAAACTTTGGCATTAAAAAGAAAACACTTTAAGATATATCTGAAGCTTCTTTCCTTTTTGGAATGTCAATTGTCTAGAAAGCACTGAAGTAGAATGTCCATCTGATAGGGAAATGTGGGGAAGAAATGCCTTATACAAAGGAGGACGCTGTGGGTGGTGAGAGCCATTGCCGGAATCTGCTGCTTGTCTTGCCTGGGCTTTTGGTTACATTTCATCTAGTTTACCTGCCAAATACCAAGAAAAATAAGTGCGCTTTGTAGAGATGGTATTCTCTCTCTCTCTCTCTCTCTCTCTCTCTCTCTCTCTCTCTCTCTCTCTCTCTCTCTTGTGTGTGTGTGTGTGTGTGTGGTGTGTGTGTGTGTGTGTGTGTGTGTGTGTGTGTGTGTGTGTGTGTGTGTGTCTTCCCCCGCCCCCCCGTCTCCTCTGACCTTTCTCTGGTCTGTGACCCACCCCCAACAGGGGCTGCCCTAAACAACTGGGCTCAGCACCTGGGAGGAAAAAGAACTCCAGAGGCCAACAAGCCAACATTCCAGGGCGAAGGAGTGCTGGGGCGGGGCAAGTCAACCAGTTCAGCTGTTCTCCTCACCACACCCGTGATCTGGGCTTCCATCCAAGCCTCCTCCTCTTTCACCATTGAACACTGCAAACCAAAGCCCCCAGACCTGCCTCCTGCCTCCCCTTTCTCCTAGCCAGGCTCTGCTTCCTATTTCTACCGTGCCTCCTTCTCTTAAAGCCTCTGCATTGTGCCCTTAGAAACCCCAAATCTATAAGGAGCAAACTGCCACTGGTCTTCAAGTACTTCTGTAAGCATTACCCCAACACCAATAAGATTAATTTTCTCCTGGCTGCATCCGTAATTCCATCATGCTGGATCATCCTTCTGAGACAGCCTATGAGTGAACTCACCCTTCTGCCATAGGCCTCTAAAATTAGTCTGCTGTAGTGTCTTGACAGCATTAGCCCCAGTGACTATGTGGGGCAAACAGGCCTAGCTGGGCCAATAATCTCAGTCATTAACCATGTTGTTGTTTTTCTTATGATTTTTATTTATTGTGAAAAGTTTCAAGGCTTGGGAATACAGCTCAGTTGGTAGAGTGCTCATTTGTGGTATGAGGGCCTACAGTTGATCCCGGCACCAGCAAAACAGACAAAAAGATTACTGTCCCTCTACTCTCGCCTCCTTTCTCCCTTCTTCTCTTTTCATTTCTTCTCCTTTCCTGGCCCAGTCTTTTAAAATGTCCCAAGCACACCCATTAAATAGACTCATTTAGCAAAAGTCTCAAGTACCACCTGACAACGTTGTCAATCTTAATGCTTTTATAATGCCACCTCAGATTCCTTTCAAAACCCTTGTTTTTCAAAAAACCTGACTAAACACAAGAAGGTTGAATGACTTTCCCCAGAGCCACATCACATAGCCAGCAGAGGGTCTAAGGCACAATACCAAGAATTCAAATTCAAATACCAAACTTCAGGACAGTCCTCTATCATAGTCTTCCTGATTCAGCGCCTTCTTTCCCTAGGTAATGAAACACACACACACACACACACACACACACACACACACACGCACGCACGCACGCACGCACGCACGCACGCACGCACGCACGCACGCACACACACACACACACACACACACACACACACGAGAGGGGGCACATATACAATGCTGGGGATCAAACCCTGGACCTTTTGAGTACTGGGCAAGCGCTCTATAACTTAGCTATATAACTAGCCCTTGTGTTTGGTTTTGTTTGGTGGGATGGGTGGGTGGGTGGATGTCATTTTGGTTGTTTTGTTTTATTCTGTTTTGTTTTTATATAAAGTTTCTCTGTGTGGCTTATGTTTGCCTTGAAATCACTCTCGTACCTTGGCCTTAAAAGTGCTGGGATTGCAGGTATGTGTTCCAGGTCTGGCTAGTCTGTATTCGTCTATAAACTTTGGTTGACTCCACATTTTTCTTGCTTTAACCACCTGTCTACATAGATACCTCCATTTATTTATCTTTTCCCCTGTGTGTTTTTTCTGTCTTTAACTTAATAACTATTTAACAGTCACCTGTTGTATGGAAGGTGCCATTCTAGGTGTCTAGGACATCTCTCAGGCTTTTTCTTTGGGCAGCTTTCTCCTTCACATCTCTTGGGTTTTGACCATCTAGAAACAAATGCTCCCCTTTCCTTTTACAGTCTCTGTTTTTCTACATCTTCCCACAGTTTCTGACATAACAATAAAACCACATTGAGCCATTGAGCTATTATTTGCTTTTTGTGTGTGTATGTGTGTTCACATTAGAAATCTGTGTACTCCTATCTTAATTTCACTAAGAAATAATTTCCCATCAAGATGTTCTGACTTTCCCAGTAGCAACTGTTGAATCCCACCAACCCCCCTAGATCCCTGGCATAGTTACAGAGCCTACATTGTACGCAACCACTCCCAGGCCATTCTGGGCCTATTCCTGGCTAAATGGAAAGTTCTGAACCTGAAATTGTCAGTTTTCTTTAAAGACTTTGCTGCCCCTGTCCTGCTTCTTCACTTCATCTAATGCATCTGAAAAGCAACCTTGTTCGTTCTGTTTTTCAGTCAAGTGCTCCTCTCCTGGAACAGTACATTTTCCTTTCCTGATGGACCATGACAGAAGTGGCTTTTGTTGTTTGTTTGTTTTGTTTTGTTTTGTTTTAATTTTTTCTGAAAACTGAGATGGGATGGACCATGACAGAAGTGGCTTTTGTTGTTGTTTGTTTGTTTTGTTTTGTTTTAATTTTTTCTGAAAACTGAGATGGAAAAAGAAAAGGCAGGAAAGTGAGACACGAACTTACCAGTGGGAAAGGACAAGAAACTCTGGAATGTTTCTTTCTCAGGGGTGGAAGAGCTGTCAGTGTCAGAGGCAACTGCAAATAGTTTTCCTCCCTACTAATCCTTTGGGGAAGCAAACCTGTGCTGTTTTGAAGAAGGAACAGCTGCAGTTTCTACCAGCACATTCCACAAAAGCCACAGGAAAACCGATGAGAACTCGAAGCTCCTGATAACAGCAGGGAGAGTCAACAAGGAAAAACACTAGGAAGGAGATCTGGAGGCTCCTCTCCTCTTGCAAGAAAACAATTCCACATCGTGTATCTGGGAAGGCTTATGGGCCGGAAGTTAAAGATGCACACATGACAACTGACACAGACAGACGACTCTAGTGTCAAAACCACTCAATGAATGAAGTCCCCTCTTCCCAGGCCCCACCCAGATCCAAACAGGTTTACAACCCTCAGAATACGATAATTTACTTATACCAGTTATAGAACCCCTAATGGTCAGCTTCCTTCGGAGTTTAGTAATTAAACTCATTTAGAAGATAAGTTCGAGGGGCTGGAAAGATGGTTCAGAGGTTAAGAGTACTGGCTGCTCTTCCAGAGGTTCTGAATTCAATTCTCAGCAACCACATGGTGGTGGCTCACAACCATCTATAATGAGATCTGGTGACTTCTTCTGGTATACATGCAGGCATACATGCAGGCAGAACACTGTACACATAATAAATAAATAAATTGAAGAAGAAGAAGAAGAAGAAGAAGAAGAAGAAGAAGAAGAAGAAGAAGAAGAAGAAGAAGAAGAAGAACAAGAAGAAGAAGAAGAAGAAGAAGAAGAAGAACAAGAAGAAGAAGAAGAAGAAGAAGAAGAAGAAGAAGAAGAAGAAGAAGAAGAAGAAGAAGAAGAAGAAGAAGTTCAAGCTGTTTGAGAAGAAAGCATTCCTAGCAAGGCAAGACTGCAAATCTTCTCTTCATGGGGGTGAGACGGACCTTTCTTAGGGGTTACCATCTCACCAGACCCCTCCTGTGACAAAATAGCTTATTAAAATTTCAAATTCCTTTTTATTGAATCAAAGGAATAAATAACTCAGTGCTAAATACCTAAGAAGCTTAATTTTTAAAAAGATAAACCTTTCCCTTCCAGGCATCACTCAAATCTTAGCGGCTCTTCTGTGGGGTCTTTATGCCTGCAGACACAGACACAGATGCCAAATGCCAAATTTCCAGGGATCTGCACACAGGAAAGTCTGCTAGGCAAAGGCCAAGGGGCCTGGAAAGAGGGTTTGCAAGCCCAAAACCTTCCATGTGAACAAAAGTGGTATGTGTTCTGAGGATTCGCTGCCCTGGGAATACCACCCCCCTTGACCTCTGACCTTGGAACATGAAACCCTTCTGTGGCTCAGAGCCTCCTTTTCTTTGCTTTTGAGTTGAATTGTCACACTGAATTTTGTCCTCCTGATACCTGACATTTAGCACACTCTCCTGGTTCCCTTTCTCTTTTTAATCTTGCTAGTTCCTTATTCTTTTAATACACCTTTCTTACTATTTTTCAAATTTATTTATTGTTTTTAATTTGAGAGCTGGAATTTGATTTATTACATACATATATTATGAAGCATTTGTCTATCAACATAAGGAATCGTGGTACATGTACACGAAGAAATCTTATTCAGCAGGAAAGAAAAATGAAATTTGTAAGGAAATGGATGAATCTGAAATTGTTACTTTAAGTAAGAGACCTGAGACTTAGACAAATAAACATTGCATGTCCCCTCATACAGGAAGTATACACTTCCAATTTTTATAGGTATGGTATGGGTGAGGGTAAGGGTTTTAAAAGTACAAAGGGGACCATGAAATGTAGAGAAGAAAAAAGGGGGCAATGAACACATACAACATGAAAGGGGAGTGGGGACTACTGGGGAAGGAAGAGACACATAAGAAGAGTGAATGGGGATGGGTAACCAGGGTAGAGGGAGAGCAATCAAATCAAACATGATCAAAATGTCATAATGAAAGGGTATGTACTAACTCTATTAGTCAGGGCTCTCCAGAGGAACAGAACCTACAGAGTGTGTGTGTGTGTGTGTGTGTGTGTGTGTGTGTGTGTGTGTGTATGAAGGGATTTATTAGACTTATTAGAGTGGTCCAGCTAGTACAAAGTCCAAGAAATCCAGTAGTTTTTGAGCTCACAAGGCTGGATGTCTCAGCTGGTCTTCAGTGTACACCAGAATCTCCAAGAAGTAGGTTCTAACGCCAGTGAAGGAATGAGTCACAGTGAGGACAAGAAGGCAAAGATAGAAGCTTCCTTCCTCCGGGTCTTTCATATAGGCTTCTGATGGATGGTGTGGCCCAGATTAAAGATGGCTCTTCCCACCTCAAAAGATCTAGATTGAAGGTGAATTTTCTAACTATGGTTTTCAGTTAATTCCAGATGTAGTCAAGTTGACACCAAAAATAGCCACCTCACTAATTAAAAACAACAATGCATGCATGTATATATGTAAACAGATATATGTGTATATGTGTATATGCAGTATAACAGGCAGGAAGGCAAACAAGAGAGCTTAATATTGGGTGATAATGAAGGACTGAGTGTAATGGGCGGCACATGAGTCAGGAAAGAGGACACAAAGCTAATTGTTTTTCTACTTTGAAACGATGCCTTGGAACTTTCAGTTTGGTGTGTGTGTTTGTGTGCAAGTTGGGTAAGGGCTTCATTGAGATGTGTAGAGTTTGGGTCTGGGCAAGTGCTTGTTTGAGTGGCTATGGTAATCTAGCTGTGTGATTTTTTTTTTTGTTTGTAACTTCTTTACAATAAATTGACTTTTATAAATAAATAAGAATAAAATCATGTAAGTATATATGATAAAACAAAATTAAATAAGCATTCCAGTAATATATCAGAGCAAAGGGTTACGTATGAGGCTGATCCTTGCATCGGTATTTACAATGAGATTAAAAACAAATATTTACTTCATTCATACAATAGAATATATGATCCATTTTAAGTGTATTGTAGCTTCATTACATGAAAATTTACAGGTGTGTGTGTGTGTGTGTGTGTGTGCACTTGCTTTGCAAGCTACATTGTGCCACATAATACTTCCAAAACTCTGCAGAATGTCACTGTCAACATTCTGCTGACGATAAAACTGAGAATCAATCAGAAGCAAAGTAATTACATTTCTACCCTGTCACATGACCTTTCATTTTGCCTTAATTAATACCTGAAGGATACAACAGGA
Organism: Cricetulus griseus; assembly: GCF_003668045.3. Lineage (NCBI taxonomy): Eukaryota > Metazoa > Chordata > Mammalia > Rodentia > Cricetidae > Cricetulus > Cricetulus griseus. The sequence continues at coordinate 85,146,386 of NC_048595.1, read as the reverse complement.
ATATGTGATCCTGTACTTAAAAGAAGTGATGTTTCTATAGGCAAGTAGATAAAGTCTTTGAATTATAACTATAGTAGTATAAACTCCATTTTTATCCACTTGGTCTCTAGTTCAATTTCAACAAATTCTAATGCACACATTCTATTGTTCATTTATTGAGTATATACAAAAGTAGTAGGTAATGTCTGTGATTCACATCTTAATGGGCAGAACTTATTCATGAGGCACTGTTTAGGGGGGGAGATCATATCTATCAGTAATAACTGCTAATGACTCACACAAATCCCCTAACATAAGACTCTTTCTGCATTAAGTTAGAATTGCATTTTCTCCCTCTGTCAATTCAATCTTATTTTCAACAAAAAGCCACACAGGAACACTGATGGCTAAATGTCCCATTAGCATTCAGTGACCTTCTCCACAGCAGTGCTGTGACTGTAAACCTGCTGTGGCCATTGAGATACACAAAAGAAATGGAAAAAGCCACTAAACTTTCTGGAGTGGCCCCAAATGCCAAGGAACAGTTCTAATCATGTGAGAGAAGGCTAGGAAACAAGGGAGAAGGCTCCACTGGTCTGTTAGAAACAAGGACAGCAATCCCTGAAGACCTGGGGGCCACAAAAGCCTACAGGGATACAGAGACACGAGGATACAGGGCCAAAGGAATACAGGGACACTCTGCAAATCTAGAGACAGCAATACTTGCTCATAAATCTCCCCTCCCTAAAACAGAATATAATAAAGGAAGAAGGAGAAGCAAGCAAGGTTATTGAACAAAAAAGTAGGCCTATGTTATCTAAGGAAGCGTCCCCACCTTATCCACTATACTACCGTGTTATATGATGACTAGCATGTAGGAAATTTGAAGAGAAGCATTTCATTTGGAAAGACAGATCTGGAGATGAGTAGCTCAGGGGAAATTGAGAACTATCCACTTGGGAGCCATTCTTGTCTCTCTTTTTTTTCTGTATGTAAAATCAGTACTCAACATCCAGAATAGACAAGGAACTCAGAAACTTGTAAGTGAACAATGCGATTAAAATGGACATCTGGAAAGACTTGATTTCTCTGTCTCCCATCAACAGGGCATGACTGTGACACACATTCCCTGCCTCACAAATGTGAGAAAAAATATCTTGATGCTTCTTCTGCTTCTCTCTCCTCTCACCTGGAACATGTCCATGGTGTGGAAGTGTAGCAGACATCACCAAAGAGACAGGGAGGGAGGCAGACAGAGCCTGAGCTCGGTGGCATTGTTGAGTTGACCTCCTAATCCTTGCCTGGCCACACTTAGACTTCTTGCTACTTCTGTAAGCTACAGTAAAGGCATTTTCAGATTTCTTCAATTTAAACACAATTCTAATCCTGTAAAGTATTTCCAAGAAGCCAAAAACACGAATCAACCAAGTGCCAGTCCTAGGAGACTCAGCCCCCCAAAGAGCCAGGAGAATATTCAAGGGATGAAAAGTTAGAGATGCTCAGTGAGATAATGGGGTGTGGTATAAAAATAGGTTGGCATAGGAGATGAAAATCAAGATGGAGATCTGGAGAGATGGCTCAAATTTTCACAGTATTTGCTACTATTGCAGAGGGCCAAGGTTCGGTTCCCAGCACCTGCATGCCAGCTTACAACCACCTGTAATTCATGTTCGAAGGATCTGATGCTTCTCCTGGCCTCTGTGGGCTACTACATAAACGTAGGACACATAAATGAATGCAGACCTACACACACACACACACACACACACACACACACACACACACACAAACACACAAATAAAAACAAACATTTTTATTGAGACAGGACTCACTTCTACAAGTTTACAGGCTTCCATTGAAATAAGATGCTGAAATCAGAAAGAGAATGGTTTGGAACAGCATTTGTGAGCCATTAAGCACAGAGGATCCTAGAGAGCCAGAACTGGTGTAGAAGAGCAGATCTGGGATAGGCTGGGAGTAAAAGAGGCATTCTTCTCACTCAGGTTGTATTTGTATCTGTGGATGGTGCTATATATGAAATGTTGTAACCTAATCCTCAGGGTCATAGCATTTGAAAAGAGATATTTACAAAGATAATTAGGTCCTAAGGGTTGAACCCTCATGAATCTAAACTCTAATGGTATTTCCTCCTTCCTTTCTTCTTTGCTTCCTTCTTTCCCTCCCTCCATCCTTCCCTCCCTCCCTCCCTTTCATCCTTCTCCCTTTCTCTCACCCTTTCTTCCAACTGACATTCCCTCACTCACCAAACCTACTGGAAGCAATTATTTCTCCAGATTCCTTGTACCAATCAGACAAGAGGTTCTAATTGACCTTGACTGAATCAAGTTTCCATTCAGGAAGTTACCTCACAATCACCATAGTGTGGGTGGGGAAGACAGTGGGGCCTGCACTGCATCATTATCCACAGGCTCTACCAGCCAGGCTTGTGGCTTTTCCCAAAGGAACCACAAGAACTGGTTGTAGGGAAAATGAACAACAACTATCCAGCAGAGTACAGGGAAAGAAAAGTCAAGCAAAACAGATATTTCCCCTATAATACATACTGTGAAAAAAATGCTCTTCTACATACAGGTATTATATGACAGAACTTTTCCTGGGGAGATGCAACACACACATCTACTCACCCAGATAGAGAGCCCACAAAAGACCAAAGTAAGGATTACATCAAAGTCCAACTTGGGGAACTATGAGTTTTATCAAGGTTACTTAGAGGAATACCGGTAAGGGGTTACTTACAGGAACAGAAACGGCTCAAAGACAGCTGCATCACCAAAACCCACCCCGCATGGGTGACAGCTCACAAAAGCTGGGAACCTGGAGCTCACCACACAGCCTGCAGGCAGTTCAACAGGTTGGAGAGCGTCCTTTCCACATGCCAAGGAACTATGAGGATAGTTGCTATGGTTTGTTGGTGGGCAAGCATAGTGAAGTTCCTCACATGGTGGCCAGACCAAGACACTGGGAGCAGGACAGGATATTAAGAGTAAGACACACCCCACATGACATGACCCACTTCTTTCAGCTGAAGTATACTTTCTAAAGGTCTCATGACCTCCCAAATAAAAACTCAGTCAGTCTAAACCTCTTCCAGACAGCTTGGCTAGCATCTAATTCTTCCAGGCAGCTGATCTGATCTCAGAGTCTTCTTTGAAGCTTGCCTCTGTTCCTTGGAGAGACTGTTATCTTTTATTGCTTACTCAGGCAGGGAGGGGCTTAGTGAATCTAATCAGTTTTAGGGACTTCTTAAGCTCTTTTGAGTTGTTTACCTTCCTGTTTAAGGAACCTCCCTGCAGGATAGAATGTTTCAATCTCAGAGGAAACTGTTACACAGCAGGTAATATAACATGTGAAAGCAATAGAAAAAACATTTTCTGTGCAAAGGCCCCAAGCTCATCTTTCCTTAAAAAGAATCAAAGAACTCTGAATAACTTAAAAATAATAATAATAACAATAACGACATAGCTTAAACCCAGCAAATATAAATGTAACCAAAGACTTACTTTTTTTCCCACTATACACACCTTTAGCTGAAAGTGGATCCAGAACTATGTGAGACTATAGAATGAGAGAGAGAGAGAGAGAGAGAGAGAGAGAGAGAGAGAGAGAGAGAGGAAGAGACAGAGGGGGTGGGATTATGGTATACAAACAGTTACAAGACTATAAGGATCAAGAGTTGATACTTCCTATGTAGTAATAGAGACTGAGCTGTAGTCCCAAAAGCAGGTGGCTCAGTCACTAGTTTAAATGTCATAGTTGCTATGGCTGGAGTCTAAATTGACCTTCACAGGCTCAAGTGTTTGAGCTCTTGGTTCTGTTAGACCCCCCAGGAAAACTCAGGCCTCCAGGGTCTCAGCCCAGAACCGCGGTCACCCCAATCACCAGGCAGATTCGAGAGCTTGATCCAAACTGCATGAGGCTTTATTGTTTTTTTAACGAGCTAACCCCATGTTAGCTTGGGTCTTTCACCCATCCACCATGGCAGATAGCTAGCAAAGACAGCTTGAACTGGCTGCATAGAGATCTTGTAGGGCAGCGTAAGGGGAGTGTCTAGGGTTATGCACAGGCTCAGGATTGGTGTGCCTCCAGGCTTGGAGGGCTTGTCCTATGTTGATTGGCCAACTGGTTGTTATGGCCCATAGGCCCTCCCAGGGTGGTTGCTATGCTCTGCGAGTCATTGCTGTGCACTTGTCCATAAAGCACACCCAGAGCCATAAAGCATAGCGCCACCAGCTAACTTCTGATTGGTTCCTTGCCACGAGGCAGGCATCTGACTTCTAGTGACTAGGACAAGGTCATGGCAAGCATGTGTTTCTGTAATGGCTGCCGAAATGGGGAGCTGGTCCCTTCATTCCCCTATTTTCTTTTTTGGAAATTCCAATCATGGAATTATTGTCTCTCTAGCACTCCCATCAGGGAGTGAGAGATATTGGCATCCCCAGGCAAGGGAGTTCCTTCTGACTTAGCATTTTAACCGGGGAAAATGGACGACGTATTCTTTCCCATGCTACTTCCTGCTGACTTTGGGACGAAGTTAGGGAACCCAGAAGGTTGAAATGCTAGTCAAAAGCAAAAAAAGGAATTTAGGCAATGGGGAATCCATCAGGGGCTGTTGGCAGACTCTGTTGCAGAAACAGGGGGTGTCCACATCAGCTGGACTGGTTCACATCCACAGCAAGTCCAGGGCTCGCAGTCTACTTAGAACAGCGTGTAGTCAGCAACTGATACTCAGATGTCTGCCAGAAGCAGAAACCTGTTTAAGACATGTTTAAACTAGGAACAGAGGTTAAAACTTATTTACTGAAGCCCACAGTGCAGAAAAAGCAGATATCTGGATATCTGTTCAAACAGCAGGAACATATTTATAACTTTGAGTCCTAGCAAAAACTACAGATTTGGGCTATAAGCATGTACATTTTTCTTCTGTCCAGAGAGCCAGGTATGGATTGGACAGAGGTACCTTTGGCCTGATGAAAAGCCCTTTAAGTTTGTACTTAGATGACAACCAAAATAAACTTAAAAACCTTGAACTTGTGACTGAACAGTAGGTAGTCATTACTTTATCAGCTAACATGCTGACTATAGCCTATAGTGGATCTGACTGTCTGATGCTGCCAAGTTGACAACCATTAATACTTCAGAGATCTGAGAAGAGTATATTCTATCCGAATCTACTAAAAAGTGACAGAAGCCAGTTAGAAGCCAATCTATATACAGTTAGCCACACCCAAGTTTCTCCATTACCACTGGAGGCAGCTGTCTCAAAGAACAGCAATCTTCACCAGGCCTATAAGGTGAGAGGTTTTTTTTTTTTTTTTTTCTTTTCCTCTCTGTGGAAGAGGGACATGGAAAAGACTGACCTTGTTTTGTCTAGGCAAAGGGAGTGCAATCAATTTTCCAGTGTCCAGCAGCTTTGCCCACAGTCTCGGCCAGGTCCTGGCAGGCGGCAAGTATCACATCTGAGCATCTTGCTCACTGGTCCAGGTGCAGGAACTGGGGTGCCTCATAATCTTCTTTGGAGACTTTGGGTCACTGTCAGGATCTGGCAGTCTGTCTGATATTATAAACTTTAAAGATAGCAATTTAAATGCCATATTCTGCAGGTCTCTGAAGCATCAGAGGTCTGTCTGTCTGTTTTAGTTACTTGCCTTAAGCGCACAAGAAGCATACATGTAAGGTCTTATTTCTGTAATTAATTTTCAGCCCGACTGTAACTGGTTATAACTTAGTAAAATATTTGAAACTTAGCACAGCTGAATTCAAAACTGCATAGAGTTACCTTATATTCCTTAAACAGTAGCTACATGTACACATTTTAGCTGCTTTGCTTAAACTTAACTTCTTTCTGAGACAGGGTTTTTCTGTGGCTTTGGAGCCTGTCCTGGAATTTGCTCTGCGGACCAGGCTGGCCTTGAACTCACAGAGATCCACCCACCTCTGCCTCCGAGTGGTGAGATTAAAGGCATGTGCCACCAACGCCCTAAACTTAAAGGTGTGTACCATCAACGCCCTAAACTTAATTTCTGAAAACATAAACTGTAACATCTTATAATACATTAGCATCTTTTATAAAACAAGAACTTTACATTGTCAGGCTTTGCTTAAAAATGATTCTAAATTGAAGCTCTTTAAGTACAAACATTAATAAAGAGACATTTAAAAAACATAAACATTTAAAAAAACTGGTTTTAAAAAGAAATTTAAATTCCATTAATGTCTTTCTGTAATATATAGAAGCATTAACATTTTAAATCTTAACTGAAAAACTTGTTTCTAAGATGGTACCTCTAATTTCCATGCGGTCATCTTTAGTCAAGATAGCCGTTTAAGTATCTTTTTTCAACTTTAGCAAAATGGCTACCAGTCATTTTGTGCCACGTGGTTAGCTACAAAATGGTGGTGACCCTCACCATTTGTTTTAGCTACATGCTTGTAACAGAACTTAGGTTATGCCAGGAAACAGAACATTTTAAAACAAGTATACATAAATTACTTGAGAAATAAACAGGACTTTTAAAACAGAATTAGCTCAATATGGTTAAAATTTTAATTTATATTACCATTTTTTTAAAATTTACTATTTGTAGACATGAGAAACCATAACAAACAGTTTACATTTTTCTCTTTTAACAACCTTTTCTCTGACCTTCTACAACTTGCTTTAACCCTCTATAACTTTCTATATACCCTTGGTTTACTCCTCCAATTTTCTTAGACATTCTTAGACAAATTTCTCTTTCCCTTTCTCTCTATCACTTTAGTACATTCTCTCTCATTTCTCAGTCAACACAAAAATTTTATCAAAGTCCCTTCTATAGTTTTTAATAACTTTAACTTTAAGGCCTTTTTTTTTTCTGGTCCAAATCAGACCAGAAAAGGACCACAAGGAGTATCAGAATGCCTGCAAGTATGGAAGTGATTAGCGGATAAGAGCAGCTTACATTCCCTTTTTCTCTTTTCTTGTGTTAACAACTGAAGACCATTTCCTGCCCTGAGTCACTATTGGATGAGTTTGCCCTGCCCTTTGTGTCTGCCAGATGTACACTGATAGAGATATAAAAGAGGGTACTTTTCTTACAATAGAACCATCCTCTATCCCAGTGCAGAACTTGAATATAACCTTCCTTTCACTCATTGACGCACTTGTCAATCCCATAACGTTTCTATGGCCCATCCTTGGACTAGATCATAGAGACAAGAGGAAAAAGAAAGACATTCAGACATTTCATTCAATCTTCAGTTTCTTGGTCTATAAAATGGAAACAAGTTAAATGAACAGTACCAATTGCTTTGCCATTTGCATCCTATCATTTTGTTTTTGAGACAGGGTTTCTCTGTATAGCACTAGCTGTCCTGGAACTCTCTCTGTAGACAAGGCTGGCCTTGAACTCACAGAGATCAGCTTGCCTCTGTCTCCAGAGTGCTGTGATTAAAGGTGTGTGTCATCACCTCCCAACTTGTTTTTTAAACTCTTTAACTATGTGAGTGAAACTTAGTGGGGGTGGTTCTCCCTAAGAAGGGGAAATAAAGATGGGCAAGGTATGAAGACTAGAACAGATGGATCGAATGGGAAGGAAATGGGGGAAGGTAGGAAATACAGGGAAAGACAGCTAAACTAAGGGCCATTTGAGGGTCATACAGAAACCTAATACACTTCTTATGAAGGGACCTGCTCCCCTTTTGGCAGCCATAACAGCCGAACACGTGCTTGCCATAAACTTGCCTTGGTCACTTAGAGGTCAGATACCTGTCTCGTGACAAGGAACCCATCAGAAGTTAGTTAGTCACTAGAAAGTCAGATGCCTGTCTCATGACAAGGAACCAATCAGAAGTTAGCTGGTGGAGCTATGCTTTATGACTCTGGGTGTGCTTTACTGACAAGGGCACAGCAATGATGTGCAGAGCATAGCAACCACCCTGGGAGGGCCTATGGGCCATAAAAACCAGTTGACCAATCAACACAGGGCAAGCCCTCCAAGCCTGGAGGCACACCAATCGTGAGCCTGTGCGTACCCCTAGACACTCTCCTTACACTGCCCTACAAGATCTGTACGAAATGGGTTCAAGCTGTCTTTTGCTAGCCATCAACTATGGCGGGTGAAAGACCCGAGCTAACATGGGGTTAGCTCGTTAAATTACAATAAAGCCTCGTGCAGTTTGCAGCAAGCTCTTGAATCTGCCTGGTGATTGGGGTGACCGCAGTCGTGGCCTGGGACCCTGGATACCTGAGTTTTCCGGGGGTCTAACACTTAGAATATATACATATATAAAAGAAATCTAATTGGAATCACCAAATAACGAGGGAGACTAGGTATCTGTTGCCACCAATGAAACATCCATTCCCAGGAATGGGCTACATCTAACCCAGTTGTTAGCTAAAGGGGCCTCATGAGTGTTGGAAACCACACATCTTGGCATGAACCTTTAGGCCAAATTGGCAAGCCATATAGTTATAGAACTGTCTTTTGATTATAAATGTCTTCTAGAAGCATGAGCACTCATAAGGAACAACATGATCCAGATGTCAATCCTTTGTTCCAACCACAAGCCCACTTACCTAAGCAAACCTCCTGTGTCCTACCACTCACCTAGGTAACCCTCCCTCTCCCCACCACCCATAAACTTTTTGCCCTGCCAACATCCTCTTTCTATAGTTTTCTAACATCCTGCTTGAACTAACACCTGGCTCTTGGCCTCTTCTCCCCCACCCCTTTACCCCATACTACTGACTATATAAACTAGCCTGGAAAAAATAAAATTTGCCACTTGATCAGAATCCTGTCTTGTGGTCATCCTCTCAAATCTCTTGTCCCCATTCCCCTCCCTGGACTTCTTGCTCTAGGTTGCTGTCCCTCGGGTGGGGACAACTACACATGGGGACCCTGAAACTACCCAGGCTATTGCCAAGGCTATTGGTTGCTCTCTACAAATCGATGGTAAGACCCTATTGTTGAAGATAACACCTACATAACTCACTGAACACAGAAGTTGAGCTGATGCCTACCTAGAGCCTTCATCCCTACTGACTAGTATTCATGGTACTAGAAGGTACTCTACAGGACACCAGAGGAAAATGGTAAATACCAACCAAGCTACAAACCCTTTAGTCTACAATTGAGACCTGCACCCAAGATACACTAGTACAATAGTGGCACTAAAGTTGTGGAACTAACCAACCACTATCTGAAATTAAGGCCACTCCATGAGATGAAACCCATCCATGCCCAACACTGGGTGACCAAATCCTGAAACTAGATAGGCCACAGACCTAGGGGAAAACTACATTCTACTGCTCTGCTAAAGGAACATAGCAATAAAATGACCCCTAATGACATTCTGCTATACTCACAGATGAGTGTCTTGTTTGGCCATAATCAAAGAAGCATCTTCCTGCAGTAGATAAGAACAAATAAGGAGATCCACAACTGGACAATGTGCAGAGAGTGAGAGATTTTAGAACACTGTGTCCTAAATGGGATGTCTCCATCAAATGCCTCCCCTCAAGGCTCAGGGAACCTGTGGAAGAGGAGGCAGAAAGATTGGAAGAGCCAGAGGGAATAGAGGACACCAAGGAAACAAGGCCCTCTAAGTCAACAGGATTGATGCACATATGAACTCACAGATATGGTGGCAACTTGCACACAGCCTGCATAGGTCTATGCCAGATGGGGTCCCAGTGATGAGAGGGGAAGTAGACACATGCCCCCACCCTCATGCAGAAGCTATCTCCAATTGTTAACTCCTCACAAATGAAAAGTTAATCTTCTCCAACCAAGTCCCACCAGGTACATGAGTCAAACTTATGGGCAAGCCACATGCCCAGTAGCAAACTGTCAACACAAAATGAACTCCATGGTGTTCTGGAAGAATTTTTGTCTCATAATGCTTAGTCTGGGCTTTTTCTCTTTTAAACTTACAGATCTTTTGTTTATGTATATTACACTTTCCAACTTTGTCTTTATGGGTCTTCTGTGTGTAGAGACATGTGTCTCTGCCTCTGGATGTATTTCCTGTGTTTTTGCTTTTGCTGTTTTTGCTGTTTATTTTTGTTTTGCCCTATTCTGGTTTGGTTTGGTTTTATCCTATTTTATTATTATTTAGATGCCTGTTTGTTTTCTAATAAGAGAGAAAAAAGAAGGAGTGTAGATTTGGTGGATAGGAATGTGGGGAGAATGGGGGAGGAGTTGAGGGAAGGGGGACTTTTATCAGAATGTAACATCTGAAAGAAAATCGATTTTCAATAAAAAAAAATGTGTTTTGTCTTGCAGCTCAAAAGTTAAAGAACATGCCACTGAGATCTGGCCAGGGACTATGGAGAACGGAGTACATTGTGGAAGGGCAAGCCAGAATGCATGTGGTGGAAAGGGGCTTGCGATTGGGAGGGTAGGCAGAGTTGCCAAGAATGAAAGGCCTGGTTGGAGTTAGAAGCGGGCGTTCATTGTGCTTCTGGGCAGGCTGACAGTAAACTGCCTGCTGAGGTCAGCACGTTTGTCTCCTTTGCCCTCCTCCAGATGTTACCTGCAGTAAAAGTTTATTAGCCAAGGATAAAGCATGCCCACGAGAGCCAACAGTGGCGACACAGAGCTCCCTTGTTCTCATGTCCTGGTCCCGAGGTCATTATTTGGTCTTAGAACAGGGAGCCAGGCCTGCTCTCTGCTTTGGCGGTTTTCCTCACTCCTGCCAATCATGTTTTTCATCTTGCAAGAGGAAGCCTTTTGAGAGGCCGTGTTGATCTCGTCTTTGCTCCCATAGTGATAAAGCAAACAATTGCCAGGATCTGGCCAGAACTTCCCCAAACAGCCCCAGTTCTCACAGTCCTGAGACTTCACTGTGCCAGAGGTTTCCTGTTGGAGAATGAATTCATTTTTCATTCATGGAGTTCATTCAGAGTTGAGATGTCTGACAATTTACCCTGTTTTGCTGCGGGGACTCACATGCCACACTGTAGAACCACAATGTAGAACATTCTAGTGAAAGAACGCAATTTGAAATTGGATCATGTTTTGTATTATTACATACAATCTTGATGTGGAAATATGAAGAGTCATAAACATCACACACTTATCATCAAACACAAATAATATTTGTCACATGCCATAATGTCAAAGAGGTGGGACATTCAGAACCCTCACACGTGAGCAGTAGAAATGTAAAGAGATGCTGCCCCATTCCAACGTAGTTAGGTCGTATTTCAACATAGAGTTTAATCATAGGGTACGGCATGGCTCAGCATAGAGAAACTTGAACATATTTTAAATGCCCATAGTGATGTGGGAGCAAAAACTAGAAGCAATCCAACTGGTTGCTGTGGCCATTGTATTTTTGTTTCTGTGTCAAAATACCCAAGAGAGCTTAAAAGGAGGAAATATTTATTTTGCCTCAACAGCTTTAATTCATGGCCCACTGGGTTTCCTGAGATGATGATGAACATTGTGGTGGTGCGAGCATGTGAAGGAGGCTGATCACTTCATGGAGGCTAGCAAGCAAGCAAGGGAGAAACAAAGAGGGTGCAGACAAAATAGACATGCCCCAAAGACACATCCCAACCTTTTCCAATTCCCCTCAACTCTAAAAGCTTCAACCATGACCCAACAATGCCACTAAATAATAGATCAACAGATTCATTCATTGATAAGGTCAGAACTCTTGAGATCTGAGTACCTCCTAGTGATCAATTGGATCCACCAGGTGGAGACCAACCCAATGCATGAGCCTTCTGGAAGATGCTTGATATTCAGCCATCAGCAGGTAAAATGTATACAAAATGAAAAATACCTACACAACGAATTGTTTTCTGGCAGTAAACAGTAATTGAGTAAAAAAAAAAAAATACATACCTGGACAGTGGTGGTGCACGCCTTTAATCCCAGCACTTGGGAGGCAGAGGCAGGTGGATCTCTGTGAGTTCGAGACCAGCCTGGTCTACAAGAGCTAGTTCCAGGACAGGCTCCAAAGCTACACAGGGAAACCATGTCTCAAAAACAAAAACAAAAACAAACATAGAAAACCCCAGTAAAAGAGATGAGGAACAAAATACAACTTTCCGAGTGTTTTTATATATCACAAATGAATCATATATTAGGACTAGCCTATGATAGGTGCCCAATGTTTGTTACATGAAGAAATGAAGTAAATTAATGGACTTAACTTGGCAACAGTTATAAACTATCCCTTTATACATCAATAAAATATCGATATTTCCACTATTCATTGTAAAACAATTATAACTGAATCAGGAAAATTATTTTTGCCTAAGTAGTATCAATATAACCAACCATTCCAACAAAATAGCTCTGGGATTATTTTAGAGCCCATCTATCTCAGCCACTAAGAAGGAATATTCTGTATAAGATATATCTGCTCTGGAGCAAGCAAGATAGCTCAGTGGGTAAGATACTTGCCTCTAAAATTGATGAACTGAGTTCAATCTCTAGAGCCTACATGGAGGAAGGAGAGAACAGACTCTCACAAGTTATCCTCTCATACCTGCATATAAGCACCTGTAGTGAGAGATCCACCCAGCCTCACATGTTGCACTGACCACGCCCATTTGGTCACAGGTGCATAGTGAGCAAATCCAGACAGGCTTGCTCTCCATATGCATATGTACACACAATTAATAATTTTTAAAAATTTAAATATATACCCATTCTGGGGCTGGGAAGAAGACTCAGTTGGCAAAGCAAGCTGTGCAAGCATGAAGACCTAAGTTCATACCTGTAGTATCCTTGTAAAAGCTGGACATAGTAGCACACATCTGTACCTCCAGGCCCTCCAGGGGCTTGCTGGCCAGCCAGTCTAACCATAATAGTGATCTCCAAGTTCAATGAGAGACTGAACAAAGAAAACAAAGAGTGATTAAGAAAGATACCTGAAATAAACTCTGGGCTCCAGGCCTGTGTGCACATACATGATTAGCAACCACACATGCACATACAAGAACACATATACACCTATAACACACACACACACACACACACACACACACACACACACACACGTGTGTGTGTGTGTGTGTGTGTGTGTGTGTGTGTGTGTGTGTACATTCTGATAATGTGGTTAGAATCACCAACTTCTTTTTTCAGAACTCTTTGAGTTACTTCTCAGACATTCATTCAGACCTATCTATGTGCCTCTCATTTTGTCCTCAGTTGGTATCAGGATCAGGGTTAGATTCAAAGATTGGCTATTAAATTCCAAATCTAGACTTGTGCTATCTTTTTGGGTATGCACCTTTGTCTCAGATTGGCCCCTGTTCCCCAGAGTTGAGCCTCTGACCTTATATGCAACCGCCATGTGAAATATATGCTACAACCTGAAGAAGCTTCTGATCAATGTAAATCAAGCCTGAGTCTAGGAAGCAGTTCAGTGTCTATTCTAACCTATCAGAGGGTAGAGAAAGCAAGTGATACAGTACCTTCAACACAGGGATTAGAGGAATAGGAATCAGAGAATCTACAGTATCTCAGAAAACCATAAACCTTAACTCATCATAGAAACCCAGCTTTATCTTGTACTTTAAATATTTATTATTTTATTTTTGGGTAAAATTTTATTATACAATATAGGCTAGCCTGAAACTTATTATGTTGCCCAGACTGGCCTGGAACATGTGAACCTCTTGCCTCAGCCTCAGAAATCCCAGGTTTAGAATAAAATGAGAAGTCTGTTAGTCCAGGGAGACGCCATCTATCCCATTGACTCCATGAGTGTGAATTTACAAGCAATTAAAAAGAGAAGTTCAAGCCAGGTGGCACACGCCTTTAATCCCAGCACTTGGGAGTTTAAGGCCAGCCTGGTCTACAGAGCAAGTTCCAGGA